>NC_031983.2:29404268-29548977 GCF_001858045.2 Oreochromis niloticus
TAGGGGTCTCTGCAAGCATACAGGGCTCTGACAGGGTACAAGATGACAACTTTGGAATTCTACTAGAAACAGTCGATCATATTTGTTTGTCAAAGCTGAATCCAGGGCAAACTAGGCTAAATTAGCGTTTTTAGCTAACAGCTACAATAAGCATAAAGGTTACTGTACGGCTATCATTTGTTAACATGACGCTTGTTCTTATACATGTAATACATTTATTACCAACCTGAGAGTTTATCCGCTGGTCATTCGACATGACGAATGACTTCTGAAGTCTTAATTCAGCTCAAGACGCTGTAGATTCCGTCAGTAACGCTATCAGTCTGTAGTTCTATTAATCTGCGCTTGAACCGGAACCGGATGTAAGTCCCAAAAAACTGAATTTTGGAACTGAAATTGAATTGTACAACTGAAACTGAAATGGTGAGAAGTGAATCTGAAATTATTCAAGAGCTGAATTTTAAAGGATAAAATGCAGTTTCAAAGCAAATCAATTCATTTCAAACATAAATTCAATTTCAAATTAAACTAATTCAAATTCAGTTTTCAAAAGCTTTCATTCAAGTTACATTCAGATTCAATCCGAGTAATTCAATTCAAATTTAACTTATTCAAATTCAGTTTCTGATGGCACAGATTCTGCCATAGCATTTCAAGGTCCTGTACCCATCCGTCGGTAAACTGTAACTGGCTTGTTGCAGTGACTGAAGTTACTAAAAACTTCATGAGTGTATGCACTCACTCCAAGAACCGTATAATTATAAATCTGAGCGTGGTGAAAGTTGGGCAGCACGCTGACGTCTTTTGTCCACTCTGTGTGCTCGTAAGGGTCTGACCCTTTCACTCCTTTCATTTTTCCCGTATCTTTTCTTTGCCTTTTCGTCGAGTCGTCTTGTACGGACGGCTTATTCACCTTAGTTTTGTACATTCCTTTTTTGTGCGGCAAAGAAAATCAGAAGGTATTGGAACCGGAGAATGAACGTTTGCGGTGCTGCAATGCTTGCATTTGATGCGGTACTTGTTTTGCCACGAGTTCCGGAATGCAATGCGCGAAAGTCACGTGATCTGTCAATGCTATAGGAAACCATAAGCCTTTGCATGAAACAACTGCTTTGATGTACACTGCCTTGTTGGTATATATGTATCAATCTAATAAACTTAACCTACACCATCCTCCTATTCTGGATTTAAACAGTACATAGCAGAAACAAAAGACTGCTTGGTCGAGTAACCTCTGAACTGTCTACAAGACATGGCAGAAACCTTAAATTAAGACCAGAACACTAGAGGTGAGACATGATCATTAATTAATATTAAATTAATAAATGGCAGATTTAGTGATATTTTCATAAACACCTCCTTTCCTTTTTTGTTCTCCATTTTCTTTAGTTCGTCTATAAGATTGCTAAACAAGGGGGAGGGTGCATCGGCCTCCTTGGCTGTAATTGGTCCAGCCAGAGTCGATCATGACCAATTGGCCAATCCAACACCTCTGGGTTGGAAAAAAAAAATCCATCGGCCCATAAAAACAAAAAATCGCCAGCGGCCCCGGGCAATGCCCGGTATGCCCGATGGCCAGTCCAGCTATGGGCCTCAGCCACAGAGCCAGATGTGAGGCGTACACCATCTGTTTTAACAATGCGTAGTCGCGCCGGGTTATAGCAGTGACGGTTTCAGGCCCATCTCGTACAAGCGTGACATCACCGACCTGTATTCCAGGGGTGTCCAAACTTTTTTCACTGAGGGCCACATACATAAAATATAGGAGGGGCTGGGCCACTTACTAGAAATTGGGTATTAACCTTAACTGTAGTGTATTAAAGTTAGAAAAATCATTTAAAGTGGTCAAATGTGTTATATTGTTGAATATAATTAAAGACAAAACTGCCTTCATCACAGCTTTCCATAAATGGATCTTTATTGATTTCTTCAGAAAAGCTTTGGTAGCTCATTCTCAGAACAGCAGCAGATTTCTTCTTGGACAGAAGATTTACAGCACAGAGAAAAAACAATAAAGGGGAAAATGGGACGGGGACATTTCAAGCTTGTTATTTAAGTTCTTAGGCTTAGCAACACGCCTATTAACGTTCGTTTGAAACGGTTTCAACATTAACAGACTGAACTGGACTTAATAACAGGAGTCCATATAATTTTAGTAAATTATTCTGGTGAGTATCAGCTGCGCTGGGTATGTAAATCGGGCCATCCAGCCGCGGTGCTGATCGTACGCCACTCGTGCCAAAAATCCAGACAAATGTCACTTGATCAAGGAGCAGATCTGCATCAGATGAGATCAGCTGACTTTGCGTGTGCGTGCGCTGTGCACAGCGGTGTGTACTCTGTGTGTTAACAAGAAAAACGCATATAAGAAAGTGGTGCGCAAAAGCAGGGTAGTGACAGAATTGATGCGCATTATTGATATTTGAAGCATGTGTACCTGCACATGCATGCTTATTAACTGTGTGCGGGTACTGTGGAATATAGTTTTACTCACCTAAAGCGCTCGTGCTCTCGTCCACTCCCCGCAAAAAAAAAAATTAGCAGCTGTGCGGCGTCTGTGGCATCGGTGCTCTCATCGCATGCGATGGAGTAAAAATCAAAAGCACAGCTTTATCAGACAGCTGCAGTTTAATGTTGGCTGACAGTCTTCAGTGCGTGGCACACTGTATTTCTGGACATGCTGACGTTGTTGAAGTCCTGCACTGTTTCCGCGCACATTATTTCGGTGACTTTAACGAGGCCGTGTTTTATGAGGTCTCCATCTGAAAAAGGCTTGCCATGTCTTGCGATGAGTTGGGCGACCTCATAGCTGCTATTGGAGCCTTTTCCTGGACAATTTGAGCACGAAATTGTCCAGGAAAGCTAGCTCCCCTGACCCCGCAGGAGAGCTAGCATTTGCTTTCATTTCTGCTCTCGCTCAGCACCAGTGTAGGATGCATAGGCCTGATGTTTGGTTTCATAATGACGTCGTACATTATACTCTTTCATAACTGCCACAGTTTCAGTGCAGATCAAACAGACACACGTCCCCTTTAATTCTTTGAAGAAATATTCACTCTCCCACCGTGTCTGAAATTTTCTGCACTCACTTTCTACCTTTCGCTTCTTTGTTCTGCCATGTTTGGTAACTTGGGGGTAAATTTCTTCTGTGATTGTCCTTTTTGGTGGAGCAACTGCCTTGATCAACAGCAGCTCCCCCTGGTGTTAAAACTAAGAAGTGCACTCAAGCAAAACTTGAAGTGCGGGCCATATTCTATTCTATTTATAAAATTACTTGAGGGCCAATTAAAAATGGACCGCGGGCCGCACTTTGGACACCCCTGCTGTATTCTCTCCGCTGGCTCACCACCATAGGGCATGTGAGTGAAGTTGGCCCCCCACCTTCTTCAAATCCAACAAAAGTGGTATCAAACGTTTGTGCTACGTTTGTGCTGGTTTGTGCTGCTAAAATTGTTGTTGTGCTGCTTCTGTTTTAAAGATATTAATGAAAATGTAAAGGTCAAAAGGTCAACCAGCCCCCCCACATTACCCAAATCAAACAAAATGGATTGTTTGGACAAAACAATCAACTCAAATCAAAATGGTCACATTTGCGACCAAATTGGTCGCACTCTAGAGCCCTGTAGAGATATATATATATATATATATATATTTATATTTATATCTTTTGTTTTAATTATTTATCGCTTTTATAGCCGTGGTCTCTCATCTTGATTACACAAGTAATTTACTATTACTACTCTAAAATATGAATTACATCTTACATAATCAAATACATGAAATAGAATGATTAATAATACATTTCCCTTTTTTTAGGAAATGACCTGTATGTATCTGTATGAAATCAATAAAAGAATCACATACTGCATTATCTTTAGTTACATTGATAATATTTATTTATGGAAAAACAGTGGAGAAATATCGCTGTTGCTGTCATATAAATGCAGCGGACATACCTGAGTGGCCGCGATCTAATCCTGTTTACATAAAGTAAGCCTGCTCCCAAGCAGGTTTACGCTTACGGATCTGTTGCTATGACAGCAAGTCCCAGATGAGCTTCGGAGAACTGAACGATCCAAGATCACGTGAAATCGTCAACAATCAAATCCAATCCAGCTAACTTACTTAGCGAGGTACGAAGAACGGACCCCAGGTGTGGAGGACAGTCCCAAACATCACCAACTACAAACCCAGAACCAACGGCGTGGATGGTGATGCTACACTTGTAGAGAAGTTGAACTGCTTCTATGCCTGCTTCGAACAGAAAACACCAGAAGTGGCTACATCACATCCACCAGCCACATCTTAACTGTTGGGGAGGAAGGTTTAAGGCATGTACTAAGTAGAGTTGGATGTCTCGAGACCGGTCTTGGTCTCGAGACCACTTTTACGTGGTCTTGGTCTCGTCTTGGTCTCGACTGACTTTGGTCTCGGTCTTGCGTTCTCAAATCGACATAGTGTTCGGGAGATTTGGAGTCAACCATCTACGGAGCGGGGGGGGGGGCTTACTGGGCTTAAGCCCGGGTCATTTTTTCAGAAACATGGGGTCTTTTGGAGTGTAATTTGTTAGTTAGATGCCTGGCTGACAACTGTATAAAACAAAAACAACACACGAAGCGCAGAGCGCACCGTTGTAAATTCCCCCTAATTTTGGTATGATCCGAGCTCAGGCACTGGGCGACTGAGCGCAGCACCCATGTAAGCGAGGGGGAGAAGCTGCTGCCTGCAAGTTTGCTGCAGACAAAGGAGAGGTTAAGTTCGACCAGGTACCAAAGCAAATCATTCGTACTGTACAAATAATGTAAATATGACGGTGTATCACAAAAGATGGATATCAAACTGATCAGTTGGTTGCGTTACTTGCTCTTCGAGTGAATCAACAAATGGATCAATAAAAAGCCGAACAACAACAATGCTGATTTTTTAGAGACTCTTAGCTTACATTTCATATTTTCAGTTGTTACCCTCCACGGCTAAACAAACTCTCTAAATCGGTTTCAATTGTGTACTGATGAACACAACAATGGACATAAGGAGCTTCTTTCAAAGAAAAAACTCTGGTAGATGTTATTTTATATATTATGCTTTGTATGTTGTTCAGTATATTTCTATGCAAAACAAGAGGAATTCCAATACACAGCAGTATATTCACAGATGAAACCAGATGTTTACACTTTAGGGAGAAAACAAACTTTTTTTTTACTGTTAAACATCAATTTAGAGTAAACTTGTTTTGTTTTAGATAAATAAATGTTGAAATATCTTTTGAATTAGTTAAATGTCAGAATAAAAAGAGGGAGCTGTCTATTTTAATCACTTTCATCAAATTTAGGAGTACATATACACTAAGTTTATTGTTAATTAATAAGAAAACTCCAGACGATTCCATTCTGAGCTTAAGAAGCTTCTGATAGGTTAGTAGAGTCCATGTGAGTAAATTGGTGACACACCTGTGGATGCATATAAGGCAAAACACAGAGCCTGTTTCTTTGACATGGGAAAATCAAGAGATGTCAACCAAAACACCAGGAAAAGAATCGTGGAGCTCTATAAGTGTCACGTCCGGTGTGGCAGACGCGTGGAATTGAAGATAGGACCCAAAATGCAGCAGCTCTGGTGCAGGTGAGTATTTATTGAACTGGAGTAGATACAAACAATAGAGGCGGGTGAACATGAAACTGGAAAACCTAAACTGGGCAAACTAACAAAACAAACCAGAACGTATGAAAATTCCAAACTGCTTTCCCAGGTCTGTAAAGTGTGATTGCCTAAGCAGAGTGTATCCTGTGGCTGAAACACAGACAAACACAGATAAGAGGAGGTTTAATCGTCAATGTTCTCCAGGTTAGATTATTTCAGACATGTGTGAGTGCTGGGCAGAGTAATGGTTGCTGATAGAGAACCAAGCATGTGAGGACTGGCCGAGCGCCTCGCTGGCAGATGACCGACTGGCAGACGGGATGACTCGGTGCGTGACCGACTGATCGGCCCGCCGGTTGATTTGCCCGCATTCCTCGGTGGACGCCAGCGGGGTACAGTCTGACCCAGCGTGATAATCCTCCCTCGCCTCCAGGACCCCTAATCAGCCCTCCTTCAGGCATAAAATGGGCCAAACGCACACTGGAGGAATGTATGTTCACAGGCACACAAACACCGACCGTGACGCCAAAAAGAACCATCTGTCTGCATCTCTTAAAAAAGAAAGATAAATTACCTGTCTGCAGCTTCCTTCACAGAGTCTGGGAGAAAATAAAACTCTAAATCAGCAAAACCACCGAGAGACACTTGGATGCAGGACGAATCAAAACAAATGCATGTTGGTTTTCATCGAGTGAGTTCATCTGCGACCGTCTCTCTGAGGCCTGTCGGCGCTGACGGGCTGATGTCAGGCGCACAGTGAGGGGGGGCGTCTGCAACTCAGGGTTTTGCCCCACGGTTTCCTACATGGCAGCGTGTTAGCATACAAAGACTTGGACGTATCTCCTGGACCCGCGGCGGTCCTGGTCTCAGGGTTTGAGTTCTGCACTCCTGATTGATGCGATTGAGTTTCTGTTTGGATTTCTTGGCTGTTTCAGTGCTCGAGGCTGTTCGTTCACTTGGTTTTTCTCGTCTTGTTTGAGGTTTTTCTTCATGCTTTGTGTTTCTGTGCCCAGCTGTGCTGTTCTTGGCCCTCACCTGTGTCTTGTCTTCAGTTAGTTCTCTGCATGTTCTCCATGTTCACCTTGTTGGTGCAAAAATGCCCCTTCATGCTGTCTCAATGTGTTATCTCTGTAATTTTTCAAAGATCCGACTAAAGAACGGTGAACAGATGTGTTTGTGTGACAGGCTGCTGATGGCAAAGAGGCCAAAGATGCAGCTCTTTGCTAAGCTGTGACGACACAACACTGGAATGATTCATAGGTCAAAAACACTCCTCTGAAAACGGTCAGATACAAGTGAACAACATCTGGAAATGAGTGAAAAACAGCCAATGTCCAAAAAACCTTTGAAAGGTTCTTCAAAAATCATATTTTTGTTTACAGCACAGTCGCCCCCTGCTGGACATGGGAGAAAAATACAGGTTTAAGGCACTTTGGCTACACTTTTGTAATCTGTGTAAGAAATGTTGCACGTCTCCAAATTTAACTTCTAATCAACTTGCAAAGAAGCTCAAAGTGTGATTAGCTGTGATTTGTCTCATTAAACCAGGCGTAGATTTGCTAACTGCGACCAGTTAAAGACTGGATAACAAACATGTTGTTCTACCAGGACGATGCGTCAGTGACGACTCCTGGGAGAATGAATCAGCTGTAAGAGAGAAACCAGTGCTTTCGTTATCAGGTACCAGATGTTCTGACGTCCCTCATGAAAAGGCCCCACAGGAGAGACCTCTCTGAGCCACTGAGGCGCCAAACATGGACTCAGCGCTACCTCAGCTCATCCATAATAACTGAAAAACATAAAGCGAGTCATCTGGAATGAGCCCGGGGCTGACGAGAGGTGGATGCTCATAAATCAGCTGATGCTGTGACTCCTGACCGCAGAGACCGCTGCCGTTCCCCGCGGAGACGCTCCTCAGATCCATGAAACTACCAACGAAGCTATGCATGCAGTAATGCTCCTATCCTGCCCCCTGGTGGTCATATGTATGCATGCATGTAAGTGGTCAGCCCACCGTGGCTGCAGCTGCATTTTTATACAGTGCATGCGTCTGTTAGAAGCAAAGCAGTGGAAAAGAAAAAGGAGCCGTCATTTCTACATGTGCTCCATCTTTCTGATAATGGCATGACCAAAATGAATGGAGTATTTCTCTGCAATTACAAACTCTGTGTAAACAATGTTGGTATCAAATTAAAGCTAACGCTTTCTTTAGAGGTGTAAACATTACAGCAGATGTTACTGTGTCAAAGGTACCGACGCTGGAGCAAAGAGAAGCAAGAATATTTTGTATCACCTAATTTGTTTGTATTTTATTGCTTACAAACTACAAATATGCTGCAGTGGACAATAAACTCCAGGAAACCAGGAATCCACATATGAACATCATCTGTGCAAACACAGAAATGTCACAGTTTAATGAGGACACAGCCGGTGTGATTTAAAAAGAAATGATTTAGAAATGATTTAACTTTATTTACAGGCCTAAAAAATGTTTGTGGTTTGAATATTTTCTGAAGAATTACCCTCACACTCAGTATGATGGGATGGTTGACGTTGTGCCCCACAGATGACTAAATAGACTGGACCTGAGGGGCCATAACTTCGGCTTCTATTGGCTGATTTGCATGGCTCACAGTAGAATTACGGTAACATCACTGAGTTTACGTCAATCCCACAAGTCAAAAGTTGGAAGGTGAGAAATACATGTGACGCAAAATTTACGACACAAAGTCTCTAACCAGGCTGGAAACGGCTGTGCGTCATTGTCCAAGGTGGAGGTGTTCAGAGAAGAGACGTAGCCTTTTCGTGGAATCACAGCGCGGGAAAGTCTCACTTCATGTTGTAGTTTATCGAACGTGAAGCATGTTTGTGGTCCACTTTTGAGGCGGTTCAGTGACTTTTGGTCGGAGCGTGATGAAACCTGCAGTTTTGGGATCTGCGAGATCTGTTTGATGGTCGTAGAAATGTTTTTTATGAGCTTTTATTTGAGATTCAGGGTTTTTGTGGATCCCACACATGGCTGTATTTCTATAACAGGTAACACAGACCCAGTCACCGTTGTCTGGATCTAACAAACAAAGCCTCGATGTACTTATTAGTGTGACCATGTAAGGATGTAAAAACTATGGGTAAAACCGTAACAGTAATAATACAACAGTGTTACTAGTGCACATTTGCCTGTACTGGAGTAATGTGTTCATAGTTCATGCTGATGCAGCAGCTTCCAGCAGAGTGCTGCCATTGTTAAAGTGTGGACTGATCTGTTATCGAGGTTTCTGGAGCAGTGACTGACACAGTCTGGAGTTTCAGTTTTAGGGCAGCCAGCGTTTGAGTGGTTTATGTCTGAGGTACAGCTGTTCAAACACACACAGTCTAACACTTTGTGATACTTTTGAAAGGTTTTGGACATTTTTCTGGTCAGTACAGCAGCTTTGTCCTCACTTTTTTTATCACTATGGAAACTTGGCAGAGGAACTACAAACCCCAGCTCAGAGTTTGATTGAAACTAATTTAGTGTATTAGAGACACAGTTTCCTGCTCCAGTGATCATAATGTCTCCATTAATGACAGTTTCATATGTTATTTCCTGTCCTGAGGTCTTTACGTCACACAGACAATGACATCTGAGGTACAACATGAACTCACACATCAGTGCTCAATAAAATGTTTTGTGCTTCCAAAAGTCTGACCTGCGCAGAGGTCACTGACCTCCACAGTAAAGCTGCAGGAGCATGAAACAGGTAACTTGAATTTGAGCTGCCTGAAGTAATCAGCAGTGTGTGTGTGTGTGTGTGTGTGTGTGTGTGTGTAACCCATTTCATACATAGATCTAAAATACTATTAACCAACATTTCTGTGTTCCTGAAGATCCCTCCATCCAAACCTGGAGCCGTGGCTCATCGTCCTGCTGCCTGATAAGACTCAGCCATCGAGTCTATCTGTGCTCATGTCTGTACCCTGTGACACCTCTGCTTATCAGCACATCTGAGAAAGTCATTGTTGGCAACCGCACACGGTGTCACAATCTGCTGCCACACTTCTCCTTTCACTGTTAATCTGATCAAGATCTAGTTTTCCCACCTTCCTGTTCCTCCGTAGCCCAGTTTAGCTGTGGCGTTCCCCAGGGCCCTGTGCTCGGCCCGCTGCTGTGCTCGGGTTACCCACTTCCTCTCAGACATGATACTCAGAACTGATGATCTCTATCCACAGAGAACCCACGCAGACAATATCTTAAAATACATTTTAGTCAGCAAACTTTTGGCACATCCAGTTAAATTAATAATTAATATTGATTAAAACCTCTGATATTTTCTTACAGTTTTATTCAAATAATGCACAAAAACACAGATCTACAAAATGCCAAATATTAAAAGCAGCAGGGCACGTGTACAGCAGGGTCAAGAAAAGAAGATGAGGTTCAAGTGACAGTTACGGGAAGATCCAGAAAATGAGGAAGTTTAGCTCCTTATCTTTAAAAACAGCAGATTTAATCATCATACACAAAAAAGAAGCTCCTGCTGGCGACACGAGAACAGGAATAAACGCCTCGACTGTAATACCAAATTATTCCAACAGGGCGCTTCGTTCTCAGACTGCAGGATTATGTGTTTACATGTTCATGTCACAAAAGCTTTGAAAATCAGAAAACCGACCTCGATGCCCCAAACATCCAAACCTGCCCGTTATAAAAAGTTAGAGATGCAATCTATAGCATCAAACTTCATTAGCAAAGAGTACAGTTAGCAACCTGCATGACACAGTTACTTCTAAATCACAAGAACAATACGTGAAGTCAAAGTGTGAGATTCTGCTGCTGTGCTTATAGTTTTAATAAGCTGCTGTGGTCACCTGTGTTTCTGTGGACAAGTGTTGGACTTTATACACCTGTGAATGAAAAATGTCCAGTTTTGTGTCATATAAACTGGATGCAGTTAGATGAGAACATCTCACAGTCTCTATTATTAAAGCACAGTTTCACAGCAAAGCTTGAGATGAGCGCCGGATTGATTTCCCTTCATAGCTCAAGTGTTACGCGCTGAATGACGACATGTTGTTGGAGCCTTCCGACGACTTCAGCCCTGACATGCAGATCTCGGACGTGCCACGTGACGAGCGAGCGGTGTAGATGTACCTTTTGCTGAAGCACCAGAGGTCCAGCATGATCTGGCGGAAGTGGTTCCTGAACTTGACCCCGACGAAGGCGTAGAGGAAGGGATTGAGACAGCAGTGCAGGTATGCGACGGTCCTGCAGATGTTGAGAAATTTGAGTTTAAGGTTCTCTGCGTCGCAGCTCCTCTGCTTGAACAGAGACAGCGTGTGGATCAGCAGGGTCACGTTGTACGGAAGATGGCAGACAATGAAGACCACAACAACCGCCAACACCACCCGGACGGCCTTGTGCCACTGGTTGCTCTGCGCCCTCAGCAGCGTGTAGATGATGGAGGAGCAGCAGAATGCCATCACGCACAGCGGCAGCAGGAAGCCAACGACCATCTGGAGGCTGGGTACCAGAAGCTTCACGAGCGCCGCAGTTTCAGTCTGGTTGAGCTGATGAGCGTGGGCAGAGTTAACGCCACTGCAAACACCCAAACAGCCGAGCAGATCAGCCGGCTGTAGACGAGGGCGCGGGAGCGCGCCGCAAAGGAGCGCGTCGCCCGAACAATCGCGATGTACCGATCGCAGCTGATGCAGGCGAGCAGCAGCATGCCGCTGTAGAGGTTAATGCTGTAGGACGACCGGAGCACCTTACAGGCCGCCCTGCCCATCGACCAATCGTGCTGCTCGTTGTATATGACGAACGGAAGCGTAGCCACGAAGATCAGGTCGGCCACGGCAACGTTGAAGAGGTAGACGTCCGTCATGGTCTTGGTTCTCTTGTAGAAGATGTAAGTCACCATCACCAGGACGTTGCCAATCAGGCCGAATCCACAGATGATGGAGTGGATCAAAGTCTGGGCGATGACCTCACTGGGGTCCGGATCCATGATGCAGAAGCCGTCATCGATATATGTCTCAGCATCGTTGTCACAGTCACCGAATGTCGCGTTTGCAGGACTCTCCGTCATGTTTGGGACCTGGAGAAGAAAAGAAACATGATGAGTGAAGCACCGACTGGAGACATTTTCAGAAGGACCTGAAACGTGCTGTGTGTGAAGGTTTGATCGTTTGATGTTGTTCAGGTTCAGCGAGGATCTCCGGCCTCCATTGTTCTCTGTAGATCTGATGTGTTATTTAATGCTCCATCGCTCAGAGAAACCAGAAGTTGTACACTGTAAAAAACGCTTGTTTATAAAGAATTAAAACACAGAAATCGTGAATTTTTCCTAAAGCTGTCCTGCTGCTGCGCTGCCTGGGTTCCCATCCAGGCGCCGTCCTGGAGCTGACCTTTCTCGTGTCTTCGGGTCAGTCATGTTTACATCGAGGATCTCTCCAGCGTGAAGTGTCTGACGCGCTACATGAGCTGAAGCCGCGGCGTCTGCTTCCACCAGTCAGTGAAGGTCTCGCAGTCACATGTGGGATTTTTGGTCTGTGCCTCTAACAGCTTCCTGTTTCTGCCATGTTTCCACTGAACGCCACCACAGCAGCTCCGACCTTAAACGTCAGCACAGTGTCTTTGGTGGTTTTTGTGTTCCTGTCTCTGTGCCACATAACGATCTGTTGGCTCAACTCTTCTCTGGATGAGTCGGTCTCATCCATTTAACAGCAAACTCAGCAGAACGAGTCTGACACTCAGATGCAAAAGTTTCAGGACACTGAAGTTGTAAAAGTTTACACACCGTCTGATTTCTAAATGTGTGATCGTGTGTGAATCATTTTGCAATAATAGTTATTAATATTGAACCAAATTTAATTTGAATCAAAGTTTTCCTTTGATTTGAAGGAAAACTTTGAAACATCAGTTGTGTGAATAGTTTGATCTGATTCTCACAAACAGCTGAATTACTGTGATTTCTGTCCTGATCTAAAGCTGCAGTTTTACTTCCAGATGTAAAATCTGTGGTGAAAAAGCCAAAATTGAACAACAGAAGGTTCTGTGTGTCCTGCAGTCAGTGTGATGACACCAAAGGAAAATCCTCGTGCCATCATTAATGCTTAGAAAGCAGGTTTGACCTCGGACAGACCACCGCGCTGTCTGATGAAAGAAGATATGAAGAGTTCAGCACCAACACTACAGATAAATCCGGCACAGCGTGCACCCTGCACACACCGGGGGTAGAAACTCCTCACACCTTTTCTAGTGGTTTCAGAAAATAAACCATCGTTCTCTTTCAGCTGTTCCTCTGGTTGTGAATGACCCACTTTCAGCCCGAGGCGACGCCTGCACAGGTACGCTGTGCTTCGTGCTTCTCTCAGAAAATGATCCGATTGTTATCAGAGGGCATCTCAGATGTAATGAGGTCAAAAAACAAACACTAAGAGCCAAACTGAAGTGAGAAAATCACCAAAAAGAGAGTGCAGAGGCTTTGTGTCTGCAGAACTGCACTTTAAGCTGCTCTCATGATATTTCAGAGTTTTTTTCATTGTTCAAACACAAACGAAGATTCTTTCTATCAGATTCTGATTTCTGAAGAAAACCAGCGAGCTCTAACCTCCAGTCCGGCCCACTGGATAACATTTCATTCACTCGCTAATTTATTTATTTTTCGATAAAACTATGCTGTCGGATGAGAAGTTAAAATCGGTCTAAATGCAGACAAACCAAATATAATGATGTCAAATCCAAATAGAATCTTCACAGACTGGCTTTTACTGCTGAGTTTAAGTGTTGGGCCTCTGTTTGTGGCTGTGAAACTGTTTCAGAGCTTGTTTGACTCATTACTAACATAAAAAACAAGATTGATTATTGTTATTATTGAGAATTGGAGAAAAAAATCCACATTTTTTCAGAACTAAGATGATGAACTAAACATGTGGATAAAATGTAACAGTTTCAGATTTACTGAACTAGATTTTATCAGCTCGCTGTTAAATTTTGGGCTTTTTCCAGGAGAAATCTTTAAACTATTTTTAGTAAAAAGAAAATTTTGAAGTTTTTTTGTTTCTTTGTTTGTCTTTTAAATAAAGCATTATAAACTTGAGATCAAACCGGGTCGCACGTGGGCCGTGACCTACAGACACTGTGACACCTTAATGAGATTAAAGTACCTCATTTGACCTTTTTTGAAATCCTTCCACTGAATTAAATCATCTGAGACTTCAAACGTCACTCCTTAAACACGACGACTCAGAACTGTTCAGTTTTTCTGATCTGAGCCGATATAAACCAGCGAGGGTGGGAGCAGTGTGAGAGGCAGAGGAGGATGAAGGGAGGAAGATGGAGGGCAGCGCGTACAGACAGTCCTAACCCATATAAAAAGCAGAGGACACGCAAAGTGTGAGATTTAAATGTCTCATATTTGATGTATTGATGAACGTGGGTCTGTGCAAGGATCCGTCTGCAGTAGGGATGCACCGATACCGATACTGGTATCGGGTATCGGTGCCGATACTGTAAAATGTGTGCGTACTCGTACTCGTAAAAGTTAACCGATACCATGAACCGATACTCATAATTCCCATGGACTTAAACGCCACGGTAACATAAGGTGTTCACAGTTGATGTTATGTGATGTAACTCTACCCTGAATATAATTTGCCCTGTAATATGTCGCAAGGTAAATACAGGTAATTAGAGCAATCAAAGTGTTACGTTAATCATAAAAGTATTATTTTATGGTATGTAACTCTGAAGGGAGTTAAAATATTTTTCAGAGTTCTAATTTTCTGGAGGCCCGTGAAGGTAGCATAAAACGGGACCTTGCATGGAGAGATGCACGAGGTTAGCTGAACCAAAGTGAGAGACTCGGCTAGTTTTACTGAGGTTAACTTGCACAAAAGAGTGTATGACTAGAAAGCTAACTGTGTGAGAGCTTCACAACAGAGTGTGGGTGAAGTGACTTTTTGTTTCAACGGTCGCACCACCGTCCGTGGAAAACTGTGTTTCCAGCCATGACCGCCGAGGCTAAAGGCTAGCCCGGACTGCTTGGCTGCGCCACGGAGGCAGCTGCTATGGACTGTCGGAGAGCTGGACAGTGACTGGCTAACGCGCTGTAGCAGAGACAGCATCGGGTCCGCAGGGAGTGGATTTAGTGTGGGACTGGTGAACGGCGACCTACCGAGCAACGGAACTGTAAGTCAGACTTTTGCGCTCTTACTGGGGAGAAGAGGATTTTTCTCCATCGTCCGGCGTGAGCAACAAACAGGCCTGCAACAAGTGTGAATGTGAGTGTGTGTGGGGCCCATGTGTGAATATTGTATGTTTAGTGGATTTATATAACGTGTTTTGGAGTGTATATTAGTGAGTCACTTACCAAAAGGTGATAACATAAGTTGGGTTGTTTAATATAATTTCAAAGGGAATTATTTCATTTATACAGTGTATTTCATTTGGTTAAGGAATTGGAATATCATTTGAGTTTAAAAAAGGGATGTGTTGTACAGTATTTGTCTCTGCCCTTACGTTCAGTAAACGTTTCGTTTGTGTTAAAGAGTTGTCTGGGGTAGTTTCTTTACTACTGGTTAAGTTTAACTTGTGTGCGGTAGAAGTATCGGATTTTGTACTCGGTATCGGCAAGTACTCAGATCCAAGTATCGGTATCGGATCGGTTTGAAAAAATTGGTATCGTTGCATCCCTAGTCTGCAGGCTTTGAAGCTGTTTCCCACACGAGCTCGTTCAACGTGTCTTTGAACAACGTGTGATTGCAAAGCTGCTAAAATACAGATAATTAAACAGGAAATTTGAATTATTCGTTTTTGTCCACCAACAGTTAAATATGCCTGTAACAAAAATAAGCCCACATACTACCACTACTACTAATAATTATTATTATTAATACAAAAATCCCAGAAATTACATGAAATGAAAACTAAAAATTAAAACTTATAAATGAGCAACTAAATCAAAAAAACCTCTCAGTTTAAATTTAACTAAAAAAATTCAACATGATAATAATTCTGTTTGTTCTGATGTTTATAATGAAAACAGCAGGAAACAGCGAGACCTTCAAAGTAAAAACTTCAACCAGATAAACAAACTGTTAGAGCTTCAGACTTCAGTTCATTTATTTAAGCTGTATTAAGCAGCATTAATAATTAATATTATGTGTTGTTTCTCTGTTAAATCACATTGAATTCATTGATCTGAGGAGACCCACAGCCTGGCGTCTCTCCACGGCCCAGCAGTCACTGGGACGCCGGCTCACATATTTCACATTTTCATATTTTCTCGCTTCCCATCAAGTTAAAATGCTCTTATTAACGCATGAAGCTTTACATGGACATGATAATAATAATATTTGAGTGTGGGGTGCTGTGGTTTCCTCCTGCAGGCCACAGGTTTGCATGTTGGGTTAATTAGTGATTGTAAATTAGCTGCAGGTGTGACTCGTCTGTAGTCTGAGGTCCAGCTCTGCTTTTACTTCATGTGTTTGTAGAATTGGACTTTAACACGTTTCTGTAGCTGTGTTAATAATGAAGCCTCTGCAGCGCCGTCATTAGTCTGACTGACTGTGTGCGATCTCCTTCTAATGTGTGGTTTGCCGATAAGACAGTTTTGGTGCATTGGTGAGGTTTGAAAGTTGAGTTTGGGGTTTAGAGATTTGAGTCACAGCAGTTGTGGAAAAACCATCAAAGCAGATAGAAACGAGGGATGGAAAGAGTTTGGGCGAGCGAGAAGGCGTCAGTTATTTCACATGAAATCAGAGCGCGTCTGATGGACCCGTACGAGAGGAGGAAACATCAGGACAACTTCATGTTCCAGTCATTTGTCCTCGTTTCCTTTTTTCTCACACAGCATTCGTGCTTCTTATAATTATGACAGATGACACAGAAAAACAAGGTCACGGCTCCTCCCACCCGAACCCCTCACAATCTTTTTTTTTTAGGTACATTAACTCTAGTATTTTTAATGAAGCATTATTATTATTATTATTATTATTATTATTATTTTGATGAAACATTGCTACATGTCACTTTCATGCTGTGGATATTTTCTGAGTTCCAGGTCCTGAAATCCACAGCAGGTGGGTTCAGATTTAAATAAAAAAAAATTCCAGCATTTGTTTTTTAACAATTTCACGAATCCATCAGATGTTCACATGAAATGTTCAAAGCTGAAAAACACATTGAAGCTCTGTTTAAAAACTAAAGTGTTGGAGCCACAAGAGTCCAGAGCTAAAGACAGTTTCCCCGACAGGCCGCGAGCGTCAGCATAAATAAACTGCAGCAGTTTGTGACACAGAGGAGCAGAAACCAACATTAGTGTCCTGATGTTTGACCTGTTTCTGATAAATCACAGTGCATTCTGGGTAAACCTTTGAGGCTCGTATTAGCATGTGGAGCAGGTAGCAGTCAGATTAATCTGTATTTGACCCCACGATCGTCTTAATTACGTGATTACCTGGAACAACCTGATATGTATTTATTATTGTGCTATCTACTCTAAGCCGTCACCAGCTGCGTGGGGACGTCCTTTCTTTACCTGCCCCCACAAAGGTCACGTCTGACACAAAGAATTTCTCTTTTTTGTGGGAAACTAACATTTGATTAGCTGGCTGTATTTAAAAATGATAATTTGTTGCCTTAAAACAAACAAACAACAACTTTAGAGTTATGAGATACATTAGCTAAATAAACGCGGCCTAGATGTGATTTGGAAGGAGAACCCACAATATTTGCATTTAGTGTCACTCTCACATCTGTGTGCCCCATACACCGCACTGTTACAGTAACACCAGTGACAGTGGTTTGTTACAGTAATAGTAAGAATAAAGTACACCTTTCCTCTATTCTGAGGTTTTTACATATCAGGTGTGGAATTACAGGGATTATTTTACATAACCATCATCTTATCATTGCATTAATTATCATTTCATCAAAGCATTTATTGAAGCTGTTGGCATTATGTTATAATTTGTATTACAGGGGTTATCATAATCAAATATTAACATGTTTATGACAGGTGCAGTTATAACCACTTTAAAATGATTGAGTTAAATATATATATCAAAACTCATATGCTGAGTATATTGTTACAGTAAAATAGTAGCTGAGCAAAGGCCTGAATGTATTCAGCTTCTTGTTGCATTTGAGTTTGCCTAGTTACAGGTGACAGAAGGAGAGGTCCAGTCCATGGTGACCTCAAAGGCCTGAGATCATCACCATATTTGAAAGAGGATGCCAGAAAGGGGAACTTCTGTGTCTGCATTTATCTCTTAGAACAGATCATTGTCTGTACAAGGGGCAAAGAATGTTCCTAAGATGCAAACTATGTGCTTGTAAACGCAAGAGGGGGCGTCATAATACCCTGATGTTATAAAAGCAATCTGAAGTGTATTTTTGGGCGGGGATTTACAACTGATGGTTTCCAGTGTACGTCTCCCCACGCTGCGTGTATTCATTAAAATCAATTGTTTGATTGACCTCTTCTGGACCATCATTGTTTTACTCTCGTCCTCAATTTCGGACCCGTAACATTTGGTGCATTGGCCGAGGGTTGAGTAGAGAGAGTTGGAGGTTGAGACCGAGAGGGTCCGAGGCGCTCGAACGAGCAGACACGAGTCAGTGGTCGAAGTGAGTGGACATAAGCCGGCTTATTCAAAGGTAAGGCACTACCTGTTGAATTATTTCCAAATAGTGCCGGATTGGTTATGACGAAATTAAAAGTCTACTCACTGAAATTACTGGTAAAGGTCTGTTTGATTTTGGTGAAAATCTCATGAGAAGTGAAGTTGAAGTAATGATAATGAAACGTTGAAAACAAGTAAAGAGTAAAGAGAATAAGTGTATTTAAAGCAGTTGGACTGCAGAGGTATATAGGTAATAGGTAATTGGTCATTTTAATTGGTGAGACGGTTGGACCGGCTTCGGTCATATACTTAATGTGAAGTTATGATGGTTGTTTTAAATTAAGGTAAATTTCTGTAGAACGGCAGTTGGACTGCTAAGAAGTGCATTGTTCGGAGGTGACGCTCTAAATTTACTGGCGACGGTCGTGAATTCCTTGGGAAGGGATAGTCCGATTGGCAATCGTGGACAACTGAGGACGGTCCAAAATAGCTACTGATTGGATCAGTTTACCGTTTGGAACGGTATTTGCACTTTTTTGGGTAGTAAAGCTTGGAGCTTGGGCGTTGGACGCTTTTAAATTGAGTTAGGGATTTTAGAGATTAGACCAGAGACAGGTTGGACCTGATACTGGGTAATTGACAATAAAAAACTTGGAGTTTGTCCCTTGGAGGGTTAACTTAAATTTGTCGAAATTGTCTAGGTTTTAATAGGCCTGATAATTTCTGCAGTTGTAATTATAAAGACGTCTGCGTAAAATAAGAGATCTCTGTGTGAAAGGAGTCTGAGGCAGTGCTGGACCTATTTTTAGACTGTGAGACTGTGTGTGTGTGAAAATGCAAATGAGGCAGCTGTGAGGTCCCTAGAGTTTTAGGAAGTTCATAGAGAGTGTTACACATTGCTGAATGCCTGTATTTAAGATGCTGGTTTTGTTTATTACAATACTGTAAGTAAAGTTTTTATTTCTTGCCATGACTGTATGACTTTTTGCTGGGTTTGAGATAGGATACTTAAACTGTTGATACTTATGACCGTTATTTGGGGTCTGAAAACTGAAATTGACTTTGAAATAATTTCATTAATAGAGATGTCTGTAAGTGATGTCTCTTTTGGTGTCTAGAAGTAAGATGTTTTAGAATTTTTAGATGGGTTTTGTTTCAGTTTGAGATAATATACACAGTTACATTTGGTGTTTCTCAGGTATTGTGGTTGACTTTGAGTGATACATATAGGTGTAAATCGTTTGATGTTTGTTGGGTAAAGGAGGACTTTAGAAGATTGTAAGTGGTTTTTCTTTTAGTCCGATAATATATAAGTAGTTAGATTTGACAGACTTGTTTACATTTTGGCTTTATGTTAATATAGGTTGCAACGGGCACAGAGGAAACACAGCACAACATCTTAAGGGTTTAAAATAATAATAAATAATGAATGAAGTTTCTTAAGGGTTCTTGTGTGTGTTTTTAGGGATAGTTTTTTGTGGGTTTTTAGGGGGAGTGTGTGTTGGTGGTGTTTGTGTGTGTAAAACGGAGATAACATGAAAGCAGAGGAATTAGAGACTAGAATGTCCTAGAAGGCAATAAAATGCAAATTAAGAAGCTGTGAACTGCTTAAACCACAGTTGGTTTCACAAGTACTGCTGCAAACATTGTTGAATGCGTGTGTTTAAGACGCCAGTTATGTTTATTAGAGGGTTATAAATAAAGTTTTGAGTTGCTGTAGTGGATGTATAGTAAGTGACTGAATTTTGATAGAGGTATATATTTTGAGCCATAAAGGCTGGTGTGTTTTATTTTTCAGTTATGTGTGTGTGGTGAGAAGCTGTGTGTGAGACGATGAGAGGTTTCAGTTTTTTCTTTTTTCTTTTGACTTGCTCTTTCTGATTATGGAAGGCATGTCCAAGATACTCGTATGAAAGCGTATCTTGAGTGAGTTTAACCGTGTGAATGCTGTCAGTATTTGATTTGAATGTCTCTGCATGATTTGTCTGAGTGAGTGAAAAAGGGAGAAGTTTGAGAGAAAAGGCAGTGTGTGTGAGACGAGTCATGGCGTCTGAAAGAGGTTAGAACATTTAAAAGTTTGTATGAAATATATTTCTTTTGTGATGTAAAGTAGGATGTTTTAAAGTTTGAAAGTGCTTTTAATTCAAGAAATGCATGAGTGATGTTATGAGAGGTTGAGTTTATTTTTATGTTTGAAAGAGCTCGATTTAAAAGTGTGAGTGAAATGAAGGTGTATTGTTTTTTAGATCAAGATTTAGTAGAATTAAAGAGGGTTTTTAGACTATAAATACAAAGAGAGACAGACTCTGTAGAGAACAGGAAATAGTGAACAGGAACTTTGCATGCCCATAAAAGGAACTGAGTGTGTAAAGAAAGAACACAGAGAGACAGACGAGTCAAACTCGAGGGAGATGAAGCAAAATGGAGGTCTTAAGATGAAAAATGAATATGATACTAATTATATGCTTTAGTGTGCCAATACAGGTGGACTTCTCTCAACATTGGAACCTTGAGTGCAGCGCCATAACAATAGATTAACAGAATTGGGAGAAGATAAGCCAGTCTTTGGCTCGAAATTGTGCGGCTTGATCTCTCACTTTGTCCCTGAAACTGAGAAGAAACTCAAAGGACAGTCAAGGACAGTCAATTTCCTGATGAAGATCGACAGAACATCGTGGACTTGAAGAATTAACTGAAGCTAAAAGCAGTGCAAGTGAAAGCAGTAACACTGACGAAGAATGATGAGTCCAGCAGTATGAAAGATGCAACATGCATGCTGGTGAAGAACAGCGTGATGTGTCTGCTTGAAGGCACTGACTCTCATATTTGCCATGAATGGAGAAGAAAACAGAGCAAATGAAAATAAGACTGAAGGCACTGAATGTGATATTTTGCCATGCTGGGACTTAACCTAAAAGAAAGACTGTAAAGAAACAGAGAAGAAGACAACAGCTGAGTTGAAACTGTGTTTGCTGGAGCTTTGAAGCCCGAACAGGACACTGTGAATGAAAAGGACCAGTGAGAGATGAAGCTGGACGAGTTTGACTGCGAGAATATAGGATATGGTTGGATAGAAACAGACCGGAACTCATGATTGTTTAGGGATGTCCACCACATCACAACAAAGAGGTAAACAATACAAAAGTAAATAATCAGAAAATAACTGACAACTATATTAATGAATTGAAAACACACATACACAAGTTGTTACATGTGAGATTATTTTGAAATGAATCAGAAGTGAGATAGTTTGAATCTAAACCTCAGTGAAAAATGCATGAAGTAAAACGGATTATAATTTAAGATGCAATGAAGAAACAGCTTACACGTAGAGGACATTAACATGAATACATAGAAATGCAACGAAGAACTCAATGAATTAATTCAATGAAGAAGCAGCTTACATTCAATTAACATAAAATGCAAGGAAGAACACGCTTACATACATGGCATAATTGGTGTTTCTGATCAGAGATAGAGAAATGGGTTATTTAAGCACTTGTGATAATAATGAAAATGTCTTAGTTTTGTTATTTTCAGGAGTAAAGCAGACTTGGACCAACTCTCCAGACGCACCAGTCGGAAGGAAATTGTAGGTTAACAGCAATGGATAAGTTAAGGCAAGTTTCTGGTTGAATTGTTGACAGATCATGTGTCCATGAACTGGAAAACAGGCCCTAGCTCCTGGCAGAAGACTAGGAGTGCTTTATTTAAGGTGGGAAATCAAAACAGAGGGTTAGTAATTCGGGAAGGAGAAAACTGACTGTTTAACTGGAGGGTTGGAAAGGTGTCTGACAGGCTGCGAAGCCATAGATGCAAAATACCACACAAACAGAAAATGTATTAACCGGACAAAGACAAGCTCATGAAGCTTGTCTAATCAAAGCTTAATGCATAGAGACATTGATTGAAAACCTGACTAAGAACACAAGCATATGCAATGAAGATCTGCTGGCTGCTTGTATGAGTGAGAGAATGGTGTACATGTTTAATAAAATAAATGGAAAAACAAAGAAAAGTGATTAAAGTAGTGTTTAAAAGAGTGACTTAGGAGTGCTCTCGTACTGAGTGATTAAAACCAGTGATTAGTATAGAAAGAAAATGAAAATAATTCAATAGTGTGTTAAGGTTTAAACATGTATTTCTCTTGTCAAGTTGGCTGTTGAGCTATGACTTAGTATGCAAATTAGCTGGAGCAGAGACACTTCCTGTGTGCGTGTGTCTCGGAGGCTTTCAGTTCAAGAGAGAGCGGTGGCTGTTGAAGATTATTTGGCGAAATATATAATGGTAAAGCATCAGGATATTTGATTACGGTGGTCAGGTCTGTTCAGAGGGGCAGATTTGGACAGGAAATTTATAATGTAGTGATGACACGTTGTCAAAATCGGTTTATATCATATGCTGAATGAAAACATGGCAAAGTGAGGAAGGGTGACATTGTGCAAACGGTCTTTGATCTTTTGACGAGGTTTTCGGTGTGTTGAAAGGGTGAACTTTGAGATTGTTTTTGATTTTGGGGCTGTTGTTTTTCATTTTAATAGAGGGAGTTTTGATAAACATGGACATGTCTAAAAGGGCCCATAGTTTTTATAACAGTGCACTTAGAAAAAACCTGTCAGGTGATTTTGTTTTGTACTTTGATGAGCTAATAATCAGCTCTCTTTTTTCTCATTTTTGCTCTAAGCAGGCCTGGAAGAGAGTGAACTGACGGCGCGGACAAATTACCAAGTAAGGATTGCAGCGAGTCAATCCAGTCAAAAGTATAGAGAACTATTTTCCTAAAAAGGAAAACGAGATAAAACAAATGATTGAGCTCATTTTGCTGATGTGGAGCATCTGATGACGAGCGCAGAAGGCTGCAGTATCAGCAAAAATATCATGTGTGAATGCATGTGAGTGAATGCGAGTGATCGGACCAAGAGGGGAAATAAATAAAAGGTTGACAAACAGGAGGAGTGGAAGACTTAATTCTGGGGATGTTGATGTTTGTTTTGAGAAAATTATTTACTGGGGTTGGATTATGTTATTACATTATAGAATGCTAAATGCTAAAAGGGAAACATTGTTTGAGGTAACTCAAGTTACCATTAACTGAGGTAACACATGATTAATAACTGTTCTGTTTAAGTTTATTTTGTGTTATAACACAGGTTGGATCATAAGTGGGGAAATTGAGTATGAAATGTGAAGTTCTGGTTAACACACAGGTTTTTGTTTCTAGGACGTTCCAAGGATGCAGGCTGTGGATGGAGCCAAGAAAAGATTTGACATGATGATTAATTTGATTTCATTCCTTAAAAACAGGTTTGAAGGTCCGGAGCATGTAGACTTAATATGATATGACTAACCTTTTCTTTTAATGCCCTAACCTGAGTGAAGGATTTTGAGTTTGTAACACATGAGATGTGTTACAAAAAGGGGGGAGTTACACGATTTAAGGTTTAATTTGAAAGGGGTTTTAGGATTACTTGATGATGTTTAGGTTTTTTGATAATTTAGGTATGGTAAAACTGAGGCAGAAAGTGTTATTTTCAGGTTATTTTTGATTTCTAGAATAAGAGGTTATAATTTAGGCGTGCACATACAGATATGTCAAAGGAAAATTGTATATATGTGATTAGCTACATGAAATGTGCTCTTCTAGGGTTACTAAGCAAATGTCTATGTGACTTTTTACCTAATAACTTTTGTGATGATAAACTTGTTTACCGACTAGCAGCTTGCTCTCTTCTAGAACATACAGACTTAGGAAAGGGGAACCTCAGCTCTGAGTTCTGAGAATAACTTTGTAAGTTGATAGGAAACGTCGAGACAGCCAGATAGGGCAAATGTGTTAGAGCTTGTAATTAAATGTGGGCTTGAAAAGAGGAAGCAAATTTGGTACAGGACGTGCTTGAGATGATCAGATGAAAGAAGGGGAAGGTCAGGAATAGTTTAGATTAAGATTGAAAAATTAGATTGGGTGAAAGGGGGGTGTAGCAAGTAGATTCAGGGCAGCTCACAGCCCGGCGTAAACGCAAGGTGCTGTCACTCAGCTTAAGTTATTTGTTTGATTTATTTTATGACAAATAATAAGGAAACATTGAAAATATACAACACGTTGAGGAGACAGATAGGGTTGGCCAATCGAAAGGTTGGAAGATGCCTCTCTGGAGCTTCTCTCCTGATGCTACCCCACCAAAAGACGCTTATCCATAGAGACTATGTCAGCTCCCAAACAGACAACAACAAACCAAGACTAGCAATAAACAATCTAAACATAAATAATAACAAATAAAGAACAATACAGAATCCAAATTTGAACTGAAGAATAAAATAGTGAAATGTGGATTATTAAATATTAGGTCTCTCTGTTAAAAAAAAAAAAAAAAAAAAAAATCTTTGTTAGCTGACGCCAAGCGGTCGCAGCAGATGGTTGCCCGTACCTGAGCATGGTTCTGCCGGAGGTTTCTTCCTGTTAAAAGGGAGTTTTTCCTTCCCACTGTTGCCAAAGTGCTTGCTCAATAGGGGGTCACAAGATTGTTGGGTTTTTCTCTGTATTTATGAAGCGCCTTGAGGCAATTTTTGTTGTGATTTGGCGCTATATAAATAAAATTCAATTGGATTGTATTGAAGTAAAGTTAAAATGTTATAAAATAGGAATTAGTTAATCTCTCAAGGGAGAAATGAAAAACGGGGACTGGTGTTAAGATAATGAGCAGATACACATTAAAACATTTATTTTATTCCTGTTTTATGTACTTTAATAATGAAGGCTGGCTTGTAGAGCAAGGCCACCTTTTACTCACAAACAAGTGCTCAGCCAGACTGAAAAACAGGAAGTTTTAGTGCACAAGGCATATTAATAGATATAGACACAAAAAGAGGAACTCTCCATATAAACAACGTTCAAAACTGTGTGACGTGTAAAGTACCGAAATAACACCATATAAGTGACAGCTGATGATTCTAATGTCAGAGAGCTCTTGCAACTGGCGTCTGAGCTGTGCAGAGGTCTCTCACCCCCGGAAGATGATTCAATAAAAAGCTCCAAATCTGACATTTACACATGAAGGAATCAATATGGCAGATTTAATGGGATTAGGAGAACCTAATGATTGTACTAAGAAAGCAGAACTTGAAGGGAAAGTCAGGGAAGATTTAAAAGCAGAACCTGTTGGGATTTAGAGATTCTTTTATTGCTATCATATAATCTGCCTTATGATGACTGCATTAATAACATGTTGTATAGTATTATTTTAATAGTATTGAATATGTTGTGATGACAGTGACATCTCTATTTACAGGTTGAGTTCATTTTATACACAATGCGTAACTGTGCTTGTTTAGAGTTGATGTTCCGTCCAAAAGGGTTTTAAGCTTCACTGGTGAGAGTGTCCAGGTGATACATGTTGAGGGAAGATGAGAACATAGCAGGTTAATTGCATGCACGCTTACAAACACACATGATTTAAATATAGGCCAGGCCAAAGGCCTGGACTTTATGTAGCTTTTAACTTTACAGCTCCTAACTTGCAGGAATGGCGTGGAGTGTAATGAATGAATGCAAAATATGCTTACAGACACAAACATGATATAGATTTATTTTACAGGGTAAAGGTGAAACACATGTTGCTTTGTTTCTGCTTAGCAACTAATGAGGTAAAAGGGGTTAAAGATGAATATATGCAATAAGTGAACAGGAAACGTGTGAGGGTGAGCCGGGTGAAACAAAATGTTGTAGACAATGGAAACTTGTCTAACTGGCATTAACAGTAACTTTTGCATGTTATGTATATGCTTGAAGCCAAAAGAGGCATAAATCCTGATAGAAAATTTTGAAGTGTGCTTTCTAGCGGAGATTTAGGCTGACAGGGGATGGTGTGTATTTTACTGGGGTGTGTTTAAGAAAACTGAAAGCGTTGCTCACACACATCAAGAGTATTGAGATTAAGTCAAGTTAATATAATGGATAGAGCCTAGAACATGATATTGTGAACCAACTTTGAATAATGACAGGAACCTGAGATGAACACAGTAAGTTAGTAAGGTGTAGCAGAGAAAGGTTGTTTGTTTTCTGTCCCTTACAGGAGAAGATTTCCACTAGAGAGGGACCTAGAAAAGGAGCAGAGACCACTTAAGCATGAATTCAATTCAATTTCAATTTTATTTATATAGCGCCAAATCACAACAAAAGTCGCCTCAAGGCGCTTTATATTGTACAGTAGATAGCACAATAATAAATACAGAGAAAAACCCAACAATCATATGACCCCCTATGAGCAAGCACTTTGGCGACAGTGGGAAGGAAAAACTCCCTTTTAACAGGAAGAAACCTCCGGCAGAACCAGGCTCAGGGAGGGGCGGCCATCTGCTGCGACCGGTTGGGGTGAAAGAAGGAAAACAGGATGAAAGACATGCTGTGGAAGAGAGACAGAGATTAATAACAGATATGATTCGATGCAGAGAGGTCTATTAGCACATAGTGAGTGAGAAAGGTGACTGGAAGGGAAAAACTCAATGCATCATGGGAATCCCCGGCAGCCTACGTCTATTGCAGCATAACTAAGGGAGGATTCAGGGTCACCTGGTCCAGCCCTAACTATATGCTTTAGCAAAAAGGAAAGTTTTAAGCCTAATCTTGAAAGTAGAGATAGTGTCTGTCTCCCGAATCCAAACTGGAAGCTGGTTCCACAGAAGAGGGGCCTGAAAACTGAAGGCTCTGCCTCCCATTCTACTTTTAAATACTCTAGGAACAACAAGTAGGCCTGCAGTGCAAGAGCGAAGTGCTCTAATAGGGTGATATGGTACTACAAGGTCATTAAGATAAGATGGGGCCTGATTATTTAAGACCTTGTATGTGAGGAGCAGGATTTTGAATTCAATTCTGGATTTAACAGGAAGCCAATGAAGGGAAGCCAAAACAGGAGAAATATGCTCTCTCTTTCTAGTCCCTGTCAGGACTCTTGCTGCAGCATTTTGGATTAGCTGAAGGCTTTTCAGCGAGTTTTTAGGACATCCTGATAATAGTGAATTACAGTAGTCCAGCCTGGAAGTAATAAATGCATGAACTAGTTTTTCAGCATCACTCTGAGACAGGATATTTCTAATTTTAGAGATGTTGCGCAAATGGAAGAAAGCAGTCTTACATATTTGTTTAATATGTGCGTTGAAGGACATGTCCTGGTCAAAAATGACTCCAAGGTTCCTCACAGCATTACTGGAGGCCAAGGTAATGCCATCCAGAGTAAGAATCTGCTTAGATACCATATTTCTAAGATTTTCAGGGCCGAGTACAATAACCTCAGTTTGATCTGAATTAAGAAGCAGAAAGTTAGCGGCCATCCAGGTCTTTATGTCTTTAAGACATTCCTGCAGTTTAACTAATTGGTGTGTGTTACCTGGCTTCATGGATAGATAGAGCTGCGTGTCATCTGCATAGTAGTGAAAATGTATGCTATGTCTTCTAATGATGCTGCCTAGGGGAAGCATGTATAATGTAAATAGAATTGGTCCTAGCACTGAACCCTGTGGAACACCATAATTGACCTTAGTGTCTGAAGAGGACTCTCCATTTACATGTACAAATTGGAGTCTATTAGATAGATATGATACAGTGTTTTCAAGTGGGAGCTGGTGTTTTATTGCTGGACCACCTAGAGGACATGAGGTTGTTGTCTGATTTGCTGAGTCAGGGGGCCGCTAGAGAGGGTCAGAGCGAAGGTAGTGGACCTGGGAATAGTGTAGTGACGTCTCTGGAAGACGTCAAGAGAGGGAATTGTGGAATTACAGGGATTATTTTACATAACCATCATCTTATCATTGCATTAATTATCATTTCATCAAAGCATTTATTGAAGCTGTTGGCATTATGTTATAATTTGTATTACAGGGGTTATCATAATCAAATATTAACATGTTTATGACAGGTGCAGTTATAACCACTTTAAAATGATTGAGTTAAATATATATATCAAAACTCATATGCTGAGTATATTGTTACAGTAAAATAGTAGCTGAGCAAAGGCCTGAATGTATTCAGCTTCTTGTTGCATTTGAGTTTGCCTAGTTACAGGTGACAGAAGGAGAGGTCCAGTCCATGGTGACCTCATAGGCCTGAGATCATCACCATATTTGAAAGAGGATGCCAGAAAGGGGAACTTCTGTGTCTGCATTTATTTCTTAGAATAGATCATTGTCTGTACAAGGGGCAAAGAATGTTCCTAAGATGCAAACTATGTGCTTGTAAACGCAAGAGGGGGCGTCATAATACCCTGATGTTATAAAAGCAATCTGAAGTGTATTTTTGGGCGGGGATTTACAACTGATGGTTTCCAGTGTACGTCTCCCCACGCTGCGTGTATTCATTAAAATCAATTGTTTGATTGACCTCTTCTGGACCATCATTGTTTTACTCTCGTCCTCAATTTCGGACCCGTAACACAGGGAATCATGAAATGAATCCTTTATCAAACACAGCAAGAACGAAATTCAGCGTGGAGATGTTTGCAGCACCAGGCCTGGTGATTTGGGCCCCTTGCAGTCGCCGAGTGAGTCAGTCACGCACGCGGTCCGGCTGGTGCATCTCCATCTGAACACCCCCGGTGCCGTGGCGCAGGCATCTCAGATGGTCAGCAGTCCCCGGTGGCATCTCCTCTCTCCACGCTGGTCCTCGGAGATTCCATCGTCAGGAACGTGCGGATGAGGGGGGCGCTCACGCTGTCGTTCCCGGGAGCCACCGTTGTCGACATAGTGGACAGAATTCCCAACATCCTGGCGTCCCACCCGCAGGCCAACCGGCTCATCATCCACATCGGCACCAATGACATCCCCAAACAGCAATCTGAGCTGCTGAAGCTGGACTTCCTCCAACTCTTCAGCCTCCTTGGTCAGTTGCAGGTGAGTGCTTTTATCTCCGGGCCCACCCCCACCTGCGGCAGAGGGATAGGCCGTTTCAGCCGGCTGCTCAGCCTTAACACTTGGCTTTCCTCCGCCTGTGTCTCCCACGGCGTGGGTTTTATTAACAATTTTGATGCCTTCTGGGAGAGGAGACATCTTTTTGGGGCAGACGGACTCCACCTCAACGCCTGGGGACGCCGTTTGCTGTCCGCCAATTTGGTATTTGGCGTACAGCACTCCCGCACACGGCCCTGTCATTACCCCAAACCGACACTACCCGCTGATCTGTCCTCCACTGACTGATGTCCCCGTGGTCCCAGCTCCTACATTTGTTCCACTTTTAACAGTAATACACAAAACTCTGGACTCGGACCTCTCTCTCCCACAGTCAACACAATACCCGTCATAATCACAAACAGAGAGCAACACAATTATCATAAATCCAGTAACTCCAAAAACATTAATAACCTCCGGCCTCTTCAAAAATCTCAGACTTCATTGAACTCTACTGTCAAAAATCCACCAGTCTCAATTAGTATGGCACTTTTAAATGTCCGCTCTCTGTTGAATAAGTCTTTTATTATTAATGATTTAATTTTAGATAATAAACTTGATTGTTTATTTTTAACTGAAACATGGCTGGGTTCGGATGCACCAGTTGTTCTCACTGAGGCCTCCCCACCAAATTTTAATTTCTCTTTTTCCTTTAGAAGTGGTAAGAGAGGTGGTGGGACTGCATCTTTAACCAACAACACACTCACCACCAAACACATTTTATTTGATCATTTTACCACTTTCAAATTCCACGCTATTGTTTTTAGCAGCCCTCCAGTTTTATCTGTCACATTTATAGACCACCTAAAGACAGTGCTGCTTTTATCAAGGAATTCTCAGAATTTTTAACAAACATACATTCAAAATATAACATGATAATTCTAACCGGTGATTTTAACCTGCACATAGATAATCCTTCTGACCCTGCATCAAAAGAATTCTTAAACATTCTTCACTGTATGGATTTTACCCAACACGTCACGCAGCCGACTCACAACAGAGGACACACTCTGGACCTGGTCATCACCCATGGGCTGTCCACCAGTGTGTCCTCTGTTGTTGACTTGGCTGTCTCTGACCACTACTGTGTGTTTTTTAACATCACCGGTTTTATTCAGCGGGAGACCTCGGTGCGAACTGTGAGGAGGCGCTATCTAACCTCTGAAGTGGCTGCAAATTTTACCAGGGTTTTAGACCAATGCCCCCCTGTGATTCTACCTGCACCCTGTGATTTTATTTTTAATCATTTTAACAGCAAACTGAAGAAAAGCCTTGACTCCGTTGCTCCACTCACCACCAAAAAGATTAACGTAAAACGTGTATCACCCTGGAGAAACGAAGAAGTCAAAAAACTCAAAAGAAATTGCAGGGCAGCAGAAAGGAGATGGAGGAAAAATAAAAATGCAATCAACCATCAAATACTTTGCGAGCAACTTAAAATTTACAATAGTACACTCAGGAATTCAAGAAATTCATACTTCGCCAAAATAATCAGTAATAACAAAAATAATCCCAAGGTCCTCTTCTCCACCATAGATCACTTATTTAACCCTGATTTTAACAGCTCCCAAAGAACCCCACAGACTCACTCTGTGAGCAGTTTGCAGACCACTTCAGGGGAAAAATCAACACCATCAGATGTGATATTTTATCTTCTCGTGTTATGATTTTAAACACATCTGAGGGCTCGACTGTACCTGAGGAGACACTGGACAGCTTTGTCCTGGTTAATGCTGAGAACCTTAAGTTTTCTCCACAGTGAGACCCACCACATGTCTTTTAGATCCAATCCCCTCTTCACTTTTTAAAACACTTTATGGATTTTTTGAAGCTGAGCTTTTATACATGATGAATTGCTCTCTTCAGTCGGTGTCTTCCCTGCTGCCTTTAAAACGGCGGTGGTGAGGCCCCTTCTGAAGAAGAGCAATTTGGATTGCAATAATTTTAATAACCACAGACCTGTATCCAACTTACCATTTTTAAGTAAAATTTTAGAAAAACTTGTTTTTACTCAGATTAATGATTTTCTGAATGATAAACAGATCCTAGAAATATTTCAGTCTGGATTTCGGGTGAACCACAGCACAGAGACCGCTCTCCTAAAGGTTTTAAATGATATTAGATGTAACTGGGACTCCCAAAAGCTCTCAGTCCTGGTGCTACTGGATCTAAGCGCAGCCTTTGATACAGTAGACCACGCTATACTTTTAAACAGACTGAAACACATGGTGGGCCTCTCTGGTGCTGTACACAACTGGTTCACTTCCTATCTCTCAGACAGAACTTTTATGGTGTGTATGGATACATGCTCCTCTAAGATCCATAAAATGACATGTGGTGTGCCTCAAGGGTCGGTTTTAGGCCCTGTACTTTTAATTTGTATATGCTCCCTCTTGGCGGCGTCATCAGGAGGCATGGAGTGAACTAACACAGTTACGCTGATGATACTCAGCTGTATATCTCCGTGTCTCCTGATGACACCAGACCAATGGATGCCCTTTTTAACTGTATTTTAGATATAAAATCTTGGATGGCAGAAAACTTTTTACAGCTTAACCAGGACAAAACTGAAGTTTTAATCATCGGTCCTGAGGCTCAGAGAGAGAAACTCTTGTCTAAATTACAGACATTTTCACTATGTCCTTCACTACAAGTGAAAAACCTGGGTGTTATTCTTGACTCTGAGCTTGGTTTTATCCCACATATTAAACATGTAACCAAAATTGGATTTTATCATCTAAACAATATAGCCAGAGTCCGCCCTATTCTCTCTCGGGCCAACACGGAGATGCTGATGCATGCTTTTATTACCAGTCGCATTGATTATTGTAATGCCCTGCTCTCTGGTCTCCCCAAAAAGAATATTTCACCTTTGCAACTTTTGCAAAACTCTGCAGCTCGTGTGCTGACGAAGACCAGAGGGCGGGCCCACATTACACCGGTTTTACAATCGCTGCATTGGCTCCCCGTGTGCTTCAGGATCGATTTTAAAGTTCTTTTATTGGTTTTTAAATGTCTTAATGGTCTTGGGCCTTCTTATCTTTCAGATCTGCTTTTACCATACGAACCCTGGCGGACCCTGAGGTCCTCTGGTACTGGCCTTTTGATTGTCCCTAAAGTCAGGACACATACTCACGGAGAGGCAGCTTTTCAGTGGTTCGGTCCTCGACTGTGGAACAGCCTGTCGGAGGAGCTCAGGGCCGCAGAGAACGTACATGTTTTCAAAAACAGGCTCAAGACCCACCTTTTTAATTTAGCTTTTAACTAACGCTTATTTATTTAATGCTTATTTATTCTATCCTGTTATTCTATTTATATTAATTTAGTTTTACCTAATACCTATTGATTGTATTCTTATTCATTTTTTATCTTCTTACTCTGTTTATACTTATATTTATATTATATCCCACTCTTATTTATTTTATCTTTTTATCCTGTTTATATTCTTATTAGGTTATATCTCCAGTGTTTCCTCGGAGGGGGCTCTCTGCACCGGGGCTGTGATCGACCGTGGCTGCTGGGGCTCTGTGGGTCCTCTCAGCCTGGCTGGGGGGCTTCTTTGCCTCCCTCCTGCTGTGTGCCCAGCCTGGAGGCTGCGGTCTGTGATCGGCTCCCGGTGCAGACAGCTCCCTGCGATAGTGTTTCCTCACTTGGCTAATGCGTACCCAGCCCAATTTTACTCTTTAGGTGTGTGTGTGTGTGTGGGGGGGGGGGGGGGGGGAGATGTGTGTATCATGACCGCTTCTGTTAATGACAGTGTGGGGAATGAGTGGGAGGGTGGGGTGGGCTGCTTTTAACCATGTAAAGCACTTTGTGCTACAGTTTGTATGAAAAGTGCTTTATAAATAAAGATTGATTGATTGATTGATTGATAAATGCTGTTTACATCAAAGTATTCTTTACTCATCTGTGAGGTCGTCTGTTCCACAGCTACAACTGGGACCACACTGGGACCAAACTGGGACCAAGCAATCAACAGAACAATGATCCCACACACAGGAAATCTAAAAAGCATTTCTAGGATTTTACTAGTTATTTATTAACAGCATTATTAGTGGAAAACAGGTAAATGTACAAATAAATACTGGATACCAAATCAAACATCCAGAAGAATCCAAGTTTCTTTCTTTCTGTATTTTTAATACAATTTATATAATAAAACATATTATACTTTATTTAATAAAATAAATTTCATTCAAAATAACAGTTAATAAGTAAATAAACTTGAAAACATTTGAGGTTTTTGCAGGAAGTTTGCCTCCATCTCTGTTGTTTTCTAACTTTGAACAGAAACTGATGATGTCAAACGTCAGCTGCAGGTTTTCTGAGAGCAAAGCTGAACTTCTGTATTTACAGGATAATATCTGAGACAAAATCAGTGATTGCTCCACAAAGCACCAGGTTCACCAAACTCTAACTTTCAACTCTGAGTTTCCAGTTTCACAGAAACGCATGTAGGTGACAGGACAGATTCACCATGGCAACGGGTAAACAACGAGCAGAGCTTCAGGGAACTGAGGAAGATGAAGATGATCAATGTGGGGCATGGAGTGTATCTTTAAAATTCATCATCATCATCACTCAGTCACCATCTGGCCAACTTGTAGATTATAGATAAAACTGCAGTTCTGCCAAATTTCACATCTGAGTTTTAAATCCAATGATTCAGCTTCACGGACATGAAGAGCAGGTGGACAAAACTGGAGATAATAATATGAATCAAACAGATGAGACCCAGTTTACTGACAGACCTGTGAGATAAATGTCAGTCTCATCTTCACTAAGATATTCACATCATCTCCACCTCTGATTATTTTCCATCCCTGTAACTGATCACAGCCCCGTAAACGATTGATCCCTGATCAGCGTGTGCTCCGTGTTTAGATTTCTCCTTCTGTGTGAATGTTCACTGCAGTGCGTCTCCTGTTTCCTCTCCTGCTGCTGTTTGTGGCTCCAAAACAAACTGACAGTATTTGGTAGTGAAATGGCGCCACCTCGTGTCTCTATGCGATGCATTTCACTGACGTCACAGCCAGTTAAAGTTAATCCTTCCTGTCTTTGTTACAGGTGATGAGGCTGTCATTGAAGGCCTCGGGACAGATCTGATGGCTGCAGTCTGTTCTGTTATCTCCTAGATGCGTTAGTATTCTCCACCATTAATCCTTATTCTGTTTTGTGCATAACGTAAATCTACATCACAGAGTCAGGGTATCTAATATTGTGTCCACATCTTATGCAGAAGGTGCACTCTGAAACAGACAGGAGACTGTAAGGTGGAGTCAGGGGAGAGTGTAGGTGGTCAGGTGGAAGCTGAAGAAGGAGGAGACAGTCTCTGGGTGGTAGAGTACCAGATGACTGAAGTGCTGAGGTAAGTTATAAATGATATAGTGGTGCATAAACACGCAGAGAGATGCTAACCTGCACACTAACACTGATGTTTATTTATCAACAACATTTTATTAATAATAAACAGGTGTGATGGTGATAAGTAATATAATTCATATCGTTATTATTTGTATTGTAGTTTCTCACTTTGACCACCAGAGGGCAGTGAACACTCATCACAATCACAGTCAGCTGCAAGTAAAAACAGAACAACCTCTGATTCTCACATTACATCAGTCTGTTTAACTCAGTGTTTCTGATGCTGGAAGCTATGATGTGAAAATATAATACAGCAAAACAACCAGTTTCATCACAATTTATTCAAACAACAAGACACGTTTGAGTAAAGGTAGAAACAGCTCAGATAAATTAGGTTCAGTTAAGTCCCTACAAATCAGAGAAAAGCCCAACAATCAGACATCACTCTGTGACCAAAGACCTGGTGACAGAGGGAAGGAAAAACTGCCTTTAACAGGAAGGAGACCCAGGAAGTGCAGCCATCTGCCGCAACTAGTTGAAGGTGGGTCATCGTATCTCCTGATGACTGTCCTGAGGAAGCACTTACACAAAGGAAAAAACATGACAATGACTCAGACTTCTACACTTTACACAGTTCATATCTGAATAATATGATGATGTTTGTTTCTGTATTTATGTGATGATGAGAAAAGTTTGAGTGTGTGAAGCTGACCAGCTGTACAAGGAGACTGGTTTAATGAGGTTCATGTGTGAATCCCAGTTTCACTGAGTTTCATTGCCTTTTACTTCCACGCTCAGACCAGAGCCTTCTTTAACACCTTCTGAGCGTCTTCAGCGAGCTGGTTGAGGATAAAGTTCAGAACTCTGTAGGTCGTGACGAAGGAGAGGCTCATGGCTACCGGGATTCCCACTATGGGAATGAATCTGGACACTTCCTCTGCTCCAATTAATCCAGCTGCTCCTCCAAGTTGGGCGAACACCTTCAGGAAGAGCTCTTTAGTAATTTCCTTCGCAGCCACTGGTGAAATGATGACATCACGCAGCTCAGTGTATGACACAGCTGTTCTGATAGCGAGTCTCTTCAGAGATTGGACATCGAGACCAAACGCATGTACAAAATGTGTGACAGCACCAATCAGCACAGCAACATCAACAGCAACAGAAAGCCCGGGAACGGGAACAGCTGCAGCAGCTGCAGACAGAGTGGCCAAGAGATATAAGTGTACCTTTAAAGCTTTTTCTTCTTGCTGATGACGTCGGGGTTGACGTTGGGCATGACATACAGCAGAGTGTCCCTCTTATCTTTGGGAAGCTCTCTCTCTAAGGTCTCTTGTAAGAGAGAGAAGTCGAACTTGTGGAGCTGAAAACTCGACATGAGGAAGACTCGTGGAGACTCGATGCCTAAGTCTTTGAGTCCTGCGTCACAGAGGAAACATGTCAACACGATCAGGTTCATAAAAATAAAAAACGATTAAAAACTAGATTTAAATGATTTTGAAAACTCGACCTCACTCACGCTGAATGCAGTCGTCTCTGATTTTTGTGAGAGTTTTCTCTTTGCTGGAGTCTGAAACACTTTCCTCGGCTCGGATATCGTTGTCGATCTTTGAGCGAACAAAGTAGAAATTTCTCTTCATCTTCTTAATCTTCTGAGCGAGTTTCACGTCGTTTTCTCTGAAGCGAGTGTCTGAGATGATGAGGAAGAAGTCATACTTGTCAAACCCAACAAGCTTCAGGTATTTCCTCGCTGGGAAGTCTTTGGTTCCGATTCCAGGAAGATCCCATAAAGTGACGTTGGGATTATCTGGATGGGGGTACGGTGTGACCTCTGACATAGTTTCTGTGACACCAGTAGGAGCAGCTCCCTCGTCTCTGTTCTTTATCCCCCTGAAGGCATTAATAAAGGTGGATTTACCTGCACCACTTTCTCCTGTGATGGCGATATTTAACGAGACATTGGTTTGTTTTTCTAAATATTCTTTAATCCTTTTTGCTGCTCCGGCCGTGTCGTTGTTCTTCAGGGCTTCTTTAACTCCAGGAATTTCTTCTGGGCACGAATCATCTGGATCCTCCATGCTGATCCTGACAGAAAGAAAAACATAAAGACTTTTATTCTGGAATGCAGACACATACTATTGATTATCAGTAATGTTACTGACGGCACACGGACACAGCACATGTGGGCAGTAAGTCATTAAAGGTAAAACGGTAAATGTCGGTAAAAGACGTGTTTATATGAGAAAACACTGAGCCCACCAAGTCTCTTCCTGGGGTTTGTTGAGTATTTTTACATCCAATATTAACATTAATTTACAAATAATATCTTTCTATAAACCTGAAAGTTTGCCTTTTCCTTGACTTGAAAAACTAATTTGTGCTTATTCTCATTCTTGTTCTGATAGGACAGCAAACCTGTCTCTTAACTAAGTTTAAGGTAACAGCAGGTACTCACTGGATTCCTCGTACTGTTGACACACACACAGCTGGATCAGCAACAACTGCGATCGGTGCTTCACTTTGTTCTCACCTGGTTGTTATACAGGTGCAGTACAGGTGAGGGCAGATCCTTAGAGAGCGACCAATGAAAATGCTGCAACCTGAACCAACCAGTTTGTTTTTACTCTTTTTTTAAACTGGAGGTGTTGTTGGAAACAGAGAGGAGGGCTGTGTGTGCATAACAGAGCTGCACCTGCAAGAGCAGCAAACATGGTTAAGGAAGTGAACCACAGACACTGTTTGGACAATTAGAGTTTAATATTTAAAATCCACGAGCACCGCCTACAACAGAGCTCAGCCAATAAGATCACTGTGTTTGCTGCTGTGATGGGCGATGATTTAAAACCAAAGAATGTTCATTTTGTTGTTTTTAAAGTTCGACTGGTTGTACCTGAGTTTGGGCGGAGGTTACACACACACACACACACACACACACTCCTACCTGGTTACAGCAGGATGAGTATGTGAGTTTAATGAGTCACCTGACTGTCAGGCTGAAGAGTGGCAGCATTCTTACACTCATCAATCACCCAAAACTGTAGACGTAGTTTTAATTCACTTGAAAGCCAGAAAACTAAAAAAACAGTTTTATTTGTTGTTACCGATCGTCCATCTGGGCCTTAGAGTTTCTGATTTTCATACTTTTATCTCATTTAGTGCTCAGTTCTGATAAAATCCTCATTGTAGGTGATTTTAACATCCAGATGTTGAAAATCAGTTACAGTAGCCTTTCCATTTAGAATAATGGATTACACATGAGGACTCTCATCACAGTAGGTGTCTTTCTGAAAGTGCTGTAACTAAGTTTAAGGATCTGCTGTAGCTTCTCTGAAAAAAAAGTCTCAAATGAGAAGTGGTCATGGGCCGGCTGAGTCATCTGGATTTTTCCATGGTGTCCCTGTGGTCCCTCCTCTGGGCGGAGCCCTCGTCAGTACACCTGTTATACTCACCTGTGGGAGATCCAGGCCAATCTGCAGGCAGTATTTAAGACTAGAAGAGGAATCAATCTGTTTCACCGTCCCCAACCTCAGCTTCTCCAAACCTCCATTAACCAACCTGTCCCTCTGTTCATCGAGCCCCCACTCCAAACACTCACTGCTGTGCTTTAGTTTTACTGTCACTGTTACACACTGAAGGAGGACGAGGTTCATCCAGGTGCACACTGAGGTTTATTGCTCTGAAACACAGCAAAACAGCAGTTCTGTGTTACTGACGGCTTCTGTTACCATAACTGGCCTGTGTTACTTTTGTAAGGGATTACTTGGCCAGTCACTTATTTGTCAGAGTGACTGTCTGCCACTGCCACCTACAGGTTACTGAGTTAAAGCAGATAACTCGTAAGCTGGAGAGGAAATGGTGCGTCACAAATTTAGAAGATGATCATTTAGCCTGGAGAAATAGTTTGTTGCTTTATAAGAAAGCCCTCCACAAAGCCAGAACATCTCACTACAACCCTAAGAACAACCCTAGGTTTCTCCTCAGCACTGTAGCCAGGCTGACAAACAGTCAGAGCTCTGTTGAGCCAACCATCCCTTTAACACAGAGGTGGGGGAACTCCAGGCCTCAGGTCCCGAAGGTTTTAGATGTGTCCTTGATGCAACACAGCTGATTTAAATGGCTAATTTACCTCCTCAACATGTCTTGAAGTTCTCCAGAGGCCTGCTAATGAGCTAATCATTTGATTCAGGTGTGCTGACCCAGGGCGCGTTATCTAAAACCACCAGGACACCGGGCCTTGGTACCTGGACTTCCCCGGCCCTGCTTTGACTAGTAATGATTTCATGAACTTCTTTACAAATAAAATGTAACCATTACTGAAAAAAAAATCCCAAATTTGATAACTGCTGATATTTTAGACTTTTTCTCTCTGATCTTTCTGAGTTAACTTCAATAATTACTTCAAACCATCAACGTGTCTTTTAGACCCCATTCCTACAAAACTGCTCAAAGAAGTCCTGCCATTAATTAATTCTTCAATCTTAAATATGATCAATCTATCTCTAATAATCAGCTATGTACCACAGGCCTTCGAGGTGGCTGTAGTTAAACCTTTACTTAAAAAGCATCTCTAGACCCAGCAGTCTTAGCTAATTATAGGCCAATCTCCAACCTTCCTTTCATATCAAACATCCTTGAAAGAGTAGTTGTCAAACAGCTAACAGATCATCTGCAGAGGAATGGCTTATTTGAAGAGTTTCAGTCAGGTTTCAGAGCTCATCACAGCACAGAAACAGCTTTAGTGAAGGTTACAAATGATCTTCTTATGGCCTCTGACAGTGGACTCATCTCTGTGCTTGTCCTGCTAGACCTCAGTGCAGCGTTCGATACTGTTGACCATAATATCCTATTACAGCGATTAGAACATGCTGTAGGTATTACAGGTACTGCAATACCTACAACCCTAACCCTATCTAATTAGTGTGTGAAGAGGACTGTCCATTTACACGCACAAAGGTCAATTATGGTGTTCCACAGGGTTCAGTGCTAGGACCAATTCTGTTCACATTATACATGCTTCCCTTAGGCAGCATCATTAGAAGACATAGTATAAATTTTCACTGCTATGCAGATGACACGCAGCTCTATCTATCCATGAAGCCAGGTAACACACACCAATGAGTTAAACTGCAGGAATGTCTTAAAGACATAAAGACCTGGATGGCCGCTAACTTTCTGCTTCTTAATTCAGATCAAACTGAGGTTATTGTACTCGGCCCTGAAAATCTTAGAAATATGGTATCTAAGCAGATTCTTACTCTGGATGGCATTACCTTGGCCTCCAGTAATGCTGTGAGGAACCTTGGAGTCATTTTTGACCAGGACATGTCCTTCAACGCACATATTAAACAAATATGTAAGACTGCTTTCTTCCATTTGTGCAACATCTCTAAAGTTAGAAATATCCTGTCTCAGAGTGATGCTGAAAAACTAGTTCATGCATTTATTACTTCCAGGCTGGACTACTGTAATTCATTATTATCAGGATGTCCTAAAAACTCCCTGAAAAGCCTTCAGCTGATCCAAAATGCTGCAGCAAGAGTCCTGACAGGGACTAGAAAGAGAGAGCAGATTTCTCCTGTTTTGGCTTCCCTTCATTGGCTTCCTGTTAAATCCAGAATTCAAAATCCTGCTCCTCACATACAAGGTCTTAAATAATCAGGCCCCATCTTATCTTAATGATCTTGTAGTACCATATCACCCTATTAGAGCACTTCGCTCTCGCTCTAGGGACAGCAAGTAGGCCTGCAGAGTATTTAAAAGTAGAATGGGAGGTAGAGCCTTCAGTTTGGATGAATATAAAGCACCTTGAGGTGACTTTTGTTGTGATTTGGCGCTATATAAATAAAATTGAATTGAATTGATCAATGGTCATGAGAATTTGCATAATTAAGATTAAGGAACTGACCTCCCAGCCCGTTGTTCCTTCAGTGGGCTGGTTTCAGTCATTATGCAAATGTACTGTTTATAAGATTGGGGAAACCTGCAGTCAGCTGAGACTGAAGAGGTCACTTGGACGAGTGACAAAACGTTTCTCCCACAAAACGCTACGTCCAGATGAACAGAATCAACTTTTGGAGGTTTCTGTGCTTGTGACTAGATGTTGGTTGATGTTCAGTTTTACCCCCAGGGCTATATGACCGAACTCCTCATTTTCATTTACTACACAAGGGACTCTTCCCTGCATAAAAGCGTGATATATACAAGGGAAAAGTATTCAGAGCATGTGACAATATATACTGATGCATCGAAGTTGTTAGAAAATAAAAGTGTTTGTTATTCCAGAAAGAAGGTTTGTGATTCAAAGGAGTCTCCAAAATTACTGCGAGACATTCCCATTTCATTTGGCCCAAATTCCCTGTCAAAAGCACCAACCATACATCCAGCAAGACATGAAACTGTTCCACGCTTGTTCTGGAGGGCTGAGTAGGTTTTCAAAACATCCTTATCGTTCATTCTGCTTAACACAGAGGGCACAATGTGAAATCCTTAAACATATAGAAAAATCAAATTGGTTTTTTTTTTGTTTTTTGTTTTTTTTGGAAAGACCAAATGTAGGTAGACTGAGAGCTCCACTACATACCTGCTCCTCCCATCAGGCCTCCCAATTTGCCCAAGACCCTTCCTTCCTTCAGGAAAGACCTGTAGTAAACCTGCTGTCTATGTTTTTTAAAGAGAGAGAGATTGGTCTGTACTTTTCCTATCCTTGTTCTCCAGTATGTCTGCCCTCACCACCGTGCCTGCCATGCTGAATACCACTTTCAGCTTCTTCCATCCCACATTGTAGTCCAGCCAGTACAAGAAACAGTTTAAGAACCCTAACCCCTAACCCTTTGAACGTGTATCATCCAGCCATACACACAAACACCAACATTGGGGAGACAGGTAGCTTTTAGAAAAATAAACAATGAAACACAATAGGGGAGAGGAGGAGAAAAAAAGAGAACTCTACCCAGACTGTTTGAGGACAGAAAACAAAAACTCCTGAGCACAAAAAGCACACGGGTCTTCTCACCTTTACACCATTAAAAAACACATGACAAGCAACAGGTGTAGACAGCAACATCCGGTCCTGCAGCATGTCTGCCGACTGTATCGGGAGGGAGCAATGTGCGTTTGTATCCTGTGTCCAACTCCAGAGAGGGAGAGTCTTAAAACACAAATGTGGGCCAGAAAATGACTTTTAAGCTTTGCTGCCATTTTGTCTTTCTTTTTTTTAAACTTTTGAACTAGTCAGCAGCAGTCATGCTTGTGTTATAGTCAGCATGCCAATCACTCTGTCTCAACAACATGAAAAAAGAAAAAAAAAGAATGGCAAACAGGCAGGTCCGTCTGCTGATATTGTGTGTTTCATGAAATTTATCGTGTTTGATAAAACGCTATAAAGTCAGACTGAAGTCATGATGTGCAAAACTCTTTATTTGGTGTCTGAACACAGCAGCATTCCTCCTGAGTACAAAAACAAAATGAGGAACAACTGGGCCAGTTCAGTAGGTAGCCTTGCTTCCCCATGATCGGAAGGACGGGGGTTCGGATCCATGGAAGGATTAGATCACTGCTTCCCAGGCGCTGCATTGGTGCTTCTTTGTATGATCATTGACATGGTGATGTTTCCCCTTTTTAGTCTTCCAAGGACGTTTTCAGACAAGAAACTGGAAACTGCCTGCAACATAGTTTCAGTTAGCAGCACTCCTTCTCTTTATGAAACACGCAGTAACAACACCCCAAGTGTTTAACTTCAAACTTTTAAGATTTTCATTCAATTTAAAAAATACAATTCAGTCATACATTTCTAACCCTAACCCTTTCCATCAAGTGCTGCTCGCTGGAGTTATTTGCTGTGTCCGAATTCAGGGGAAGGATGCTCTGAAGGATCCTACCTATGTCACGTGGGTAGGATGCTTTGGCGGACAGGTAGTCAGGAAGTGAGCGGCTGTGGACAGCCCCCATAGAAACTTTATTGAACAAACAAGGAGTATACAACTAAACAGTGGACAGCCTTCTAGCCTTTGTTCAAGTCCGCCCTCACTTCTGTGTATTTCCGGTCACGACCCAGAAATGTCGCTCTGTTTTTTTTGTACATTTTAAATTCTGGAGGAGCTAGAAAAACTTCGCCAGCATGTTTTGTACCTTAGGCTTATCAGAGACAATCATATCCAGGTAAAATAATTTTCTTTAATCTACACACATTTAGGAGTTACTTGGCTAATTTCATGGACTCTCCATTTACATCAGCAATTAAAGGAGATTTAATTGCTGATATTCCTCACTTGAAAATTTGGCGTGAAAACTGGTGGTGTGCTCAAGTGGGTGCTATAGGAAACAAAAGCTCAGGACAGAACAGTTATCAGTCATGTACTTCATACAGAATTTGCATATATTTGATTTCATGTTGATCCTCTGAGTGTAATGGTACATTTTAATTTGAATTTATGAAAACTAAACAATGGATTTTTCTTTCTTTACTCTTCTCTTCTTCTTTGCAGTACCACATCCTAGCACATGCCCCTGTCGGTTGTAGTCTACTTTTAATAATTGTCTACTTTAAGGGAGAACCTAAATCACGTGGCCCAGTGTTTGTTATTACATAACTGTATTTTGAATGTGACAAATCTACCATTCCCCTATGTTATTCATAAATATTGTTTTGGTTTTGGCTATTTTCCTCTATAAAATTTAATTGATTTTTTTGTTTTGTTTTTTTAACAGTAGTGTGCTATGGTTAATAACATATTCCAGTCATGAGTGATATCAAAAGTTTTCTCCACTCTTGCATTTGGCATTCCCGACAATATGAGATGATACTCTCATCAAAACACAGCCAATTAAACACAGTTTTCTTAAAGCAAACATCAGTAACTCTAAATTAGCATCTAAAGGGTTCAGTCTGCAGCTCCACCTCTCTTGGGAAGCTACCGTCTCCCCCTCTGGTCTCTCTTGTCCTCCTGCTCCTGCAAAAACAAAACAAAGCATCCAAGCTTTTCTTACCAGCTGGGTAAATTGTTGCTCAACATTTACTAATTCTAAAGTTGGTGCAGTCTTTGTGTCAGTATCAAGTCAGTCTAAACTTTAGTCCACATCGCCAGTCCATCACAGTCCAGTCACACATATCCATACCAGATATTGCTGATAGGGGTCCTGCCCTCCTCTTCAGTCTGTTTGCGTCCATTGCTGCTGCTGTTCAAAGTTCAGTCCGTCCTGGTTCTGACCCCAGTTGGTGCAGTCCTTTCTCCAGTACCCATGCTCGCCGCAGGTGAAACCTAGATCTTCTTCTGTGTTTGTCTGTTCTGAGGTGCCTTTTGACCTCAGTTGCTCCTTCTGTCTCTAGCACGCCCTTTTCTCTGCTCTGCGTTGGTCCGTCACTGCCCTGCACTGTTAATGCAGAGTTATCAAGGTCAGCATTCTGTTGCTCGGCCTCACTTTTCATCCGGGCTTGGTGGGCGTGTCGTCACAGCTCTGTCAGCTGAAGCTGTCTGGGAATTTCCCCCATGTAGTGAAAGCAGCCTAGGGTTTAGGGCCCTCCGTCTCCGCTGCATGAGATCCCTTTCCTGCTGCACCGTTGACATTTTCAAGTTGTTGTGGTGGGTCCAGCTGCTGCAGCCAAGGCACACTGCATGTTTTTCTCTCACCACATCTCTTGTTGAGACAAGAACTAATTTAGCTAAGTGACAGAGGAAATGCAACTTTTTCTGGTTTAATTTCAGAAAAAATTGTGGCAATTTGGGTAGGAGATTCATATTAATCACACTCACAGACCTGCACAGTTTTATTTTTCATTTGCTTTTATTTCATTAGTTCTGCCAATTCAGCAAAATTTTTTGATATCATTTTTAACACTGCCGCCATTTTTTTGCTGGATCCTATAAAAGTGAGCAAACAGAAGACAGGAGAACAGGAAAGAAAAAAAATACAAACATTGCATGAGTAAGTAAGCATCACCAGCAAACATCTTATAAAATAACCTCCATTGAACAGGGTTTCTCTTTGAATACTCTTTGTGATGGAGCACAAAACAGCAGCTACAGTGTCACATTGTTGTTGAAAAGTCTGGAAACACCAAATGTAGGTCGACTGAAAGTTTTACTGCCTCTTTCTGCAATCTGGCCTCCCATGTTGCCAATGAGCCTTTCATTCCACTGCTGTGTTTTAGTCATTGGATTATTTAAAAAAAAATAATAATAATAAAAATGCATCAATTATTTTGCTTAGTTTTAAGAATGTGCAGTTGGTACCTCCAGGACAATAACAGACATTATTTTAAACTCTGCAAACCTTCAATGTATGCTTTTATTCTAGAACAAAGTATTCTAGAGCTGTATACTCACGGGGCAGAGCAGCAGGTGCTGTTTGGACAGCATCACTCTGTAAAAACAAAGAAGTCATTCTAAGCATACTCATCATCACATCATCACATCATACAGCTCTAATGTAGAGTAAAGGCTAAGCAACATAGCGTTCTCAGGGCTCGCAAAATTTCAAAATCTCTGGTAGTCCTTCGGGCAGGCACTCTTCAGTTTTTAGTAGCCCAAAATAAATTTAAGTAGCCCGAATAAAAAAGAGAGCAATTTTTTAATGTTTTGTTTCCTTTACAATATTATACATTAAAGTATAATATTGTAACGGAAACAAAAATTAATCAGAAAATTGTTAAATACAAATCACAACTGTATAAACATTACAATCATCAACTCAAATACTTGGTTCTAATTGAACAGAAATTTCTATGAACTTGTAAGAACTGTGTAGAACATGAATCAGTCTGTGTCAGATCCTGAATCTGAAATTTCCACTGAAGTCACAGGTAAGGGGTAAGTGGAACCAAGATCGAGGCCATTTGCTTTTTGAAGTTTGCAAAACTGCTAAATTTGGCCAATGGTAGTTCACTCTTTGCAACATAGTACGCTTTTGAAAGATTTTTCAGGACTTCTGCTTGGTTTATTTTTAGTATGTTTTTTGCAATTGCTGTTTGTTCTGGGAAAGATATTGCAGACTGGGTGCAGTATAATGCATTTCTTGCGTTTCTCATGGGTTCTGATGGGGTCTTTCTTAAAATTACTGGTCCCAGTTACAAAGGCGCTTGTCGACTCAAATGAAATGAAACTCACGACACACCCGGCAGAACATCATGTTATTTAGCTCGTCATATTCCAGCCACATAAATTCTTTTGTCCATGAAACCAAAAAAGCTGAGCTTTCTTTTTGCCTCATAGTCTGATTTGTCATAACTTTTCCGTTTTGTGGTCGGCTTTTATTTGGCTGCCCCTTCTTCACCCTGACCTGTCTTATTTGGCTCAGCAGAACTAAAATACCGGCGTAAATCCTGCTGCTTTTACACACGTACTTACATAACGGTCAGCGATTCTCTGCGCAATCAACCTCTCACGTGTTTAAGCTTGCTGTGGGAGATTTCACTTGTCACGTTTGAATAGTAAGCTAATGAGTGATAAGACGATGTCAGAGGAATTGGTGCGCAATTAATCGTCACTCACCAATCAGTGCTGCCGCTCTCTACACACCGTTCGCGCGATCGCAAAGTGAACGGATCGCAAAAAACAAGCGCAAATTCAAACGCGATTTCGATATGTCACATATTGACAGTGGCTCATCGATGCCAATAACATAATTACTCAGCTACATTTGCGAAAGAAAATGCAAAAGCATTGACACATATTTTCCCTTCCTATGATAGCCCGACGGGCAGGGCTAAGATAGATTTTGGTAGCCCGACTGGAAAAATCGCTAGCCCCGGGACGTCGGGCTAGCGATTTTGCGAGCCCTGGTTCTTCTGCATAGCATTGTTCTGTGGAACAGCAGCTGTCCATTAAACACTGCTTTGAAATCATTAAGGAAATAACGTATACAGATATCTTCAAACAAGTCATTGTAACAGCACATTTGACTGTGACCTCCCTCTTACTTTCAGGGGTCCACCATTGCCTCCCCCGCCCCATAAACAAACAGTTCTGGCCTTCTGCCAGCTGTGAATAAATGCACCCTGAGGAGGGTGCATTTATTAAATTTTTGCCCAACTTTACCTTGTCCACAACCTTTGTTTCAAGTGACTCCAGCATGGTCTCAAACAACACTGTACAACCCCCCAAAGCTGCAGTGGTCAAACAAAATGACACTGCATCCTGTTTTATCAGCTCAAAAATGACATGACATGAGTCAGTCCCCAAGCCTGATACCTGAGCTTTCCCTTTCGGGTCTGGAAATCAGGCTTGGAGGGCCTGCCATTTATTATTTCATATCATACGGGATGTTACTTCCTGAAACGGCAGCTCTTCTCAACTTCGCCCTCCGACCCCGGCGCGTTTTGTGCCTCTTCTTTATCCTGCGGGCAAAGTTCAAAAAACTGTCTAAGCATACTTTAACAAGCTGTTAGAAGACTTAAGAAACTTTTTTTGCACTGCCCTGTCCATTGCATCTTACATTTTTACTTTGTTGTGATTTTGTATTTTATTTTAGAGCAGGAAGCTCAAAAAGCCCCTGGGGCCTTAACAAGTTTTCACTGGCAGCCATATGGCACTGTATCCTTGGATAAAGTAGGCCCGTGCTTCCAGTAATGTCAAGAAGCCAAAAAGTGACCGAACAGAAAGTGAAATAGGTCCACTTTCTGTTGCAACAAAGCAATAATCCTAACATACACACAGTAATGTATAACAAAGGGGTGCATTCAGTAAATAGACAGGCCCCAAATGCATACCATACCATCTTTATTTAACATAAAACCAGAGTTCACAAAGTGCTGTACATGCTAATAGCATAAGTAAAAAAATATCGAGATATGAATTTTGGGTCATATCGCCCAGCCCTAATTGGAATACTTCTAAAATACAGTGTTCTTCTAAAAAGGACATTAATTGCTTGTAAACTACCTTTTCAAGAATCTTTGAGATAACAGGCAGTTTGGAAATAGGTCTGTAATTTGCAATAATATCAGGATCAAGAGCAGGTTTCTTGAGTAGAGGCTGAATCACTGCATGTTTATGATTGACAGGTACAACACCAGAGGACAGACAACTATTTACAATGGATTGTACAACTGATGCTATAGTGAGAAAAACCTCTTTGAAAAAAATCGAGGCGGGAGAGCATCATAAGGGGAACCTGAGGGCTTCAGATGAGCAACCAACTGCTGCAGGCAGAGCAAAGAAACTGGCTCAAACCTGTCAAAGACAGCAGAGCTAGGGACAGGGATAGAAGGGACGAGAACGGACTGGGAAATCTGCGCTTTCACAGAGAGCACTTTATCAATAAAGAAGTGTAGGAAGTTTTCACAAATTTCCTGAGAGGACTCAACACCAACAGTCTGTGGAACATGAAGGATAATGTCAATAGTCTTAAATAAGACATGAGGCTTACGACAATTTGCCTGAATAATAGCAGCAAAATGTTTCCTCTTAGCATCTTTTACAGTCTTCTGGTAGGAATTCCAGTAATTTTGTAATATTTGGTATGCCACCTGCAGTTGATCCTTCTTCCATTTACGTTCAGCTCTCCTACACTTTCTTCTGGCAGCACTGGTGTCTTCATTCTGCCAGGGTTCAGATTTGGCTTTAACTTGCCTAAGCTTAAAGGGGGCCAGCGAATCTAAAACAGTTTGGCAGACAGAGTAAAACCATGTACTCAGCTCTTCTGTATCATTACATATGGAATCAGGAAGGCAGCAATTCTGATTAAAAACAATAGAGAACTGACCTGCAGAGGAAGGATTAAAAATACGACAGCACCGAGCAACAACAGGAGGAAGATTAACATTGGTACAAGGAAGGGAAACCTCAAACAAGACAGGCTTATGATCCGACCATAGCTCTAAGTTAGAGACAGGTAAACTGAGTTAAAACAAGATCCAACGTGTGCCCATATTTTTGTGTAGGCACAGACACAGGTTGCACAAGATCAAAAGAGTCAATAAGATTTAAAAAGTCCTTTGCCATTGGCTGGTCAGGGCAGCACACGTGAGTATTGAAGTCCCCAATAATAAGGACATGATCGTATTTTGGCATAATTTCAGCCAACAGATCAGAAAAGTCATTTAAGAAGTCCTTATTGTATTTGAGTCTGTAAACCACAGCACAGAGCACTGTGTGAGAGCGACCCAGCTCAAACTCAGTTCAAAGCTACTACGTAATGTTGATAAGGGCAGTGGTTTACATTTATACTGCTTCTTAAAAACAACCGCTAGTCCTCCTCCTCTGCCTGATATTCGAGGAGAGTTTAAAGAGCAGCTGTCATCAGGTAAGAGATCTGTGAAAACGCTGGACTCACCGGCCCTCAACCATGTCTCAGTTATACAGAGGAAATCCAGTCCTTGGGTCATAAATAAATCCCTTGAAATAAAAGTTTTATTACTCAGCGATCTAGTGTTCACCAAACCAAACCTGGTGGAGGTCAGCGTGTTCGTGGCTGACTGCGAGACCCGACACAGCGGCCGCAGGTTCTGTAGGTTCGCACCGCGCCGACGAAGATGAGGGAAAATCTTTCGCGGCTGGGACATCAACGGGCACCAGCCAGGCATCGATGGGCTCCAGAGAGCGCGGAGAAAAGACATGATGAGGCACAGATCCACGTTTGTTCCAAGGAGCCGGGGAAGAGCGCACCAAGTACGCCTTAAGTTTCACGAGCAGACCGCTACGTTTGCCCCGGCGTCTGAAACGCTTTCGCCGTGAGGCTGGGGCCAGGGTCCGACAAAGGTTAGCTGGTATCCCAGCTAGGAATGGAGGTAACGTCTTATGTCCAGTATAAGTTGTATTGGTAAGATCACTGGCAACTAGTCGGAGGTCCAACAGAGTTTGGCGATTGTACATTAAAAGAGGGTTGACTCTAGCAATAAAAAACAACACAAACAAACACAGCAGGGGAAGAGACAGACGGCGAGCCACACACACTGGCGCCATCTTGTCTATTCATCACGGAACCTTCATGAATGGACTTACCCCAGCGTGGGCTGGGGCGAGTGCTGCGAGGCGGCTGCGGCTCCTGCTGCTGCTCCTGCTGCTGCTCCTGCGGCTACTGCTCCTCCTGCTCCTGCGGCTCCATGCTCTATGCTCTATCCTCCATCCTTTGGAAGCCGAATTTAAAGGCCGCGCTGGCCCTTGTTCTTCTTCATCTATCTTTTTGTGGCGGTTGGCAAACAACTTCAGGTGCATTACTGCCACCTTCTAGACTGGAGTGTGGATCAGAACAGCTTTTACGTCTATACTCTCATGTTGCTCTTAAAAACCCAAATATTGCCCTCAGCCATACTGTTTGTGGCTTTTCATTTCCTTCCCTGCTCCAATAACAGCAAAAGGAGTGAGGCACTGAATGAACTGTATCAGCATGTCGGTGAGCAGCAGATGGCCCACCTAGATGCTTCTCTCGTGCTAGCGGGGGATTTCAATCATGCAGACCCAAAGACTGTGCTTCCCAAACTGCACAAACACATACATTTCCCACACGGGGAAACAACATTTTGGACTATGTTTTCACCACCCAGAGAGGAGATTACAAAACATCTTGCCAAGTGGTGCAGCAACAACAACCTGTCCCTGAATGTTGAGAAGAGTAAGGAGGTCATCATAGACTTCAGGAGAACTCACACCCTGCACACACGACTAACCATCAGTAGTGCTGCTGTGGAGAGGGTAAAGCAGCACTAAGTTCCTGAGTGTGCACATCTCAGAACATCTGAGTGTGTTTGTAATTGTCTGATTCAAACAGGCTCCTGATGTCCAGATTGGACGATTGAATGGACAGCCACCTACCTCTCCTTGTCTCCTCTACATCCAACAAAGAGCAACCTGTTTGTACTTCTGAGCATTTGTGTGAAAATCCTGAGCTGTGGTCTTTTTTGTAACGTGTGAGCCATTTGTAATTAAGATATGTTGATTGAGATAAAAGCACTTATGTAAATAGCTGTTGTAAGCGTTCCTTGTAATTTCTTATTCACTGTACATATTGAGCACTGCAGCAGGCTCCGGGCTTTTACATAAAGATATTCTATTCAGTCCTGTAGACAGTTATATATTTAAATATATGATCCTCTGTGGTTACTCTGGTATGAATGACTCGGAATTACTTTATGGTAAATAACACACTATTGGCAAAAACAGTGAAAGAATTCCAGATCACAAGTTTGTAGTTCAAACCTGACCTTTGACCTTCATCAGGTTTTATTTAATTGTGTCAGAGAAAATCTCATGTGCTCTTCATGCAGCTGAGTAAATTCAGTGTCTAAAACAGAAGCTGTGCAGGTCTGAGATCAGCAGCTCTCTGAAACACCAAACTGAGGTCCTGTTAATGCTGATATACACAGTAACAGCAGTGATGAATCCTTTTGAGTCTTTGTCTTTATCAATAAAACAGCTGCAGCTTTCACTGATAGCACATGTGGTACTTTAACCTTTGTACTGTTTCATCCGTTAATTTTGCAGTGAACACGATGGATGATTTGTCTGCTTTCACTGGGTGGTGCTGAGGTCTGAATCTGAGGGCAGCTCCTGTAATCACAAAAAGAACACAATCATCACAAATCTGAATTCACTAGCTGGGCCCACGTCCTCATTTTGGGTTTGACAGCGATTTAGTAGGTAAAAGTGAATGCTTTGACATGAATTGAGGTGCGGTTTGGGGAAGGCCTTAAAGGGGACTGGCGATGGCTCCCGGGCCTGGCAGATCCCCGTGTACTAAATAGAAGTGAAGAAGTTAAAGTATAGAGACCAAGGAGGGAGGGTGGGTGAGGCACATAAACGAGAATGATCAGCTTGCAGAACTGGGGGAACAGCCGGAAGGAGCGTGTTTGGAGGCGTGGTCCTGCTCCTGAAATTCCCATACATAATCTCCAAATAAAGCTGATCCTTCTCCGTCCTCCCACACTCGGGATTTGAAGTTCTTCTCTTACATTTTTTCATTTCTACAGTTATGAGCTGTTTATTAAAAAGGACAAAGCTAACAGATTTTCCAGTATAACGTTTACCTTTGAGTTGTTGCTGCTTCTCAAATGGAGATCTCAAAGCTCTCACTGCAAAAACCCACCTCCATAATACTAGATAAATACACTTATTTTTGGTGAAGATTTGCTTAAAACAAGTGAAATATCTGCCAGTGGGGTAAGTGTTTTTTTTCTTACTAAGATTTCTTGAAATAAGAACAATATCTAGATTTAAATAAAGCTAAAAATAAGCCTTACACACTTATTCCAGGCAACAACAATTTAAACTTAAAATAAGATTTAACCACTTATTCTAGGCAACAAATAAGATAGTTAAATCTTAAAATGAGCCTTACACACTTATTCCAGGCCAACACGTTCTCACTCCCAAAGCGTAACATTTTACGCTAGGTGATGTCAGGAAGAGGAAGATATTATTTGCTGCTATTTTTATAATCATCATTACCATTTCATTATTAAGAGTGATGTTGCATTCAGATGCATTCAGATGTTCAAATATATTGGTATCATATCAGTCTTTATTACAGGTCCAGTTATAACCACGACACAGTGGTGTTGGGTGCCATCTCCAACAGCGATGAGGCGGCCTACATGGACGAAGTGAAGAATTTGGCATCATGGTGCCAGGACAACCACCTCCAGCTGAACGTCAGCAAGACCAAGGAGCTGGTGGTGGACTTCAGAAGAAGTCAGCACAGAGACTACAAACCCATTTTCATCAATGGAGCTCCAGTGGAGAGGGTGCAGTCCTTCAAATATCTTGGTGTCCACATCTCCTCAGACCTGACATGGGCTGCCCACATTCAGGTCCAGACCAAGAAGGCTAGGCAGCGCCTGTATCACCTCCGACAACTAAGGAAGTTCAGGGTCTCTCCAAAGATCCTCAGGATCTTCTATACAGGCGCTGTGGAGAGTATCCTCACACAGAACATGACAGCGTGGTTCGGGAACAGCTGTGTGAAGGACCAAAAAGCTCTCCAGAGAGTGATCCGTACAGCAGAATGCTGCTGCAGGATTGCTCTCCCCCCACTTCAGGACACCTACACCAGGAGATGCCGGACTAGAGCAACGCAGATACTGAAGGACCCGTCCCATCTACAATCTGGTAGAAGGTTCCGCATCATCCGGGCAAGGACAGAGAGACTCAAGAAGAGCTTTTATCCTCAAGCCATCCGGGCTTAACTTCCTTTAACTTTAAATATGTTTATATTGTCCATTCTGTAAAATAGTCAGATGTCTATTCATATTAATGTACAGAATTCACCTGCTGCTGCTTCTACTGCACATTCACCCAGTGTATATACTATATATATATTTATAATGTTATCCCTCTACCCCCCCCCCCCCCCCATGTTTTTGCACATGTCGAGGATCGTGTCAGGATACATTTCACTGTGTGTTATACTTGTATAACTATGCATGTGACAAATAAAGAACCTTGAACCTTGAACCTTCAAACTGTTGAGTTGAATTTATAATCTTAAATGTTTGTATGCAGACTGCATGGTGAAAGAAAAGGCCCCACGTAGAGTAACTCCAAAATGAGACAGGAAGTTATAGGCTTTTGAAGTTGCAGGCTTTGCAAAAGTGAAACTGAAAGCCGAGTCTGAGTGTAAGCCAAGAGCAGGGTGTTTTATTATGCATTTATATTTCTGATTAAGCTTTGATTAAGCTTCAAGTAGTTGTATTAGATTGAAACATTTGTTTTATATATTTTATATATCAGTCAAGATTATTACACACATACACACACACACACACACACACACATAGTTTCAGTTGTGCTGGCCTTCTGTCTAGTGGAAAGGTTACAAGGTCTAGCTGGGGAGCTGAGAGGTGAAACAAAGGGCAGCAGAAGCTGACACATACATACACACATATTAGATAGACTCCTTTGAGTAGGTAAGAGTTTAATCATGTTTTGCTATGGCTGCAAAGTGGGGGGGGGGCGTACGTGTTAGTCTGTTCCAGGAAGTACACCAGATGTCCCAGAGATAAGCGACAGTGGAGGCGAGCGTCCGAGGATGGAGACAGGAAGCACCTGGCTTCGACGCGAAGATGATGTTCTGTTTAAAACTGTGTTCAAAGTTAACTGAACGTTTGTGGTTTTGGAGTGACGTATGCTTTGTTTGAGTCTGCCTGGCAACAGGAAGACTGCCAACCCTATAAAGTCTTTGTCTGACTATTGTAAGGTAGTTCGACGCTGAAATCTGCACAGCGTTCGGACTCACACATGTGTTCATTAAAATGTCGTCTAATTGCACCCGGCTGGATCTGTGGTTATTTTGGATTTCCCCTCAATATCTGAACCTTAACAGTGGCAAATCGTCAACATATTGCGTTTTCGGGCACCCAACGACATCGGAAAACTGAGGACACATGAGAACCGTTTGCACTCAATCTACACATTTTTGCTCTTTTCCTTAAAATCGCTTCGGAAAACACTTTTTCACGTCATTAAAGTGCTGGTTAAGGTTAGGAATAAGGTTATGGTTAGGCTTAGGGATAAGGTTAGGTTTAGGGCTGAAAAACAGAAGTGGAACCTGGCGCGTACCATAAGAACGTGGAAGGTCACCTTTCGCGTTCCTCAGGAACGCCGCGGGACGTGACAAAACGTCGGGATGTTACGCCTCGGGAGTGAGAACGAGCTCTCCAGGCAACCAATCATGGCAATTGAAACCTAAAATAAGCTTTAACCACTTGTTCTAAGAAAATGTTGAAGAAATTAAATCTGTAAACAGGCATAAAACACTTATTCTAAGGAACAAATCAAGGCAAATAATTTAAAAACTAGTACATTAAATCATTTTAAAGAAACACTGCAAAAATTACCCATCTTAAAATAAGTTAAAAAATAATAGATTGTAGTCTAAATCTTCTTAAATTTAGTGAAATAGTCTGCCAGTGCAGTAAGAGAATTACACTTGGTAAGAATTCTCAAAATAAGAAAATATATCTAGGCTTTAGACAAGTAAGAGATATCTTAAAACAAGTCGTGAATTAGCTATTCCAAAAACTCTGTTAAGTGAAATAAAACCAAAATAAGTCCGTAAGTGCTTTTATTAAGTTTTCATTTTTTGTTACTTTGAGAGAAAAGATCTTAAAACAAGACCCACTAAACAAGATAATTCTTCTTTTTAGGTGTTTAATATATTTATTATTTTCCACAATGAAATACAAAAATACAAAGCATCAAATAAAAGTAAAAGAGGGAGAAAAATAAATAAATAAAAATAAAAACCCACCCTAACAAACAACACCCCTGTTCGCTGTCAAGTAATCAAAAGTTTAAAAGGAAAAACTTACAATCAGTGCAAAATAACACCAGCCAAGGTATACAGAACAAGAAGGAAGAAAAAATAAGCAAACAAATATAATTAAAAATAGATAAATAAATAAATGTCATTCCTGAACCTGTGTAGATGGTTGGTCAAAAAATATCAAAAAGGGTTTCCAGACTTTATTAAATTTATTTACAGAGCCTCTCAAAACGAACCTAATTTTCTCTAATTTAAGATGAAATAATACATCCTTAACCCAATACGAAACTGTGGGCGGGGCTGCGTCCTTCCACTTCAAAAGTATCAGACGTCTTGCTAGTAGTGTAGAGAAGGCAATAAGTCTTTGACCACCTGCTGGTAGTGCCAGACCATCGGAATTGACCCCAAATAAAAATAAAAGTGGATTGAGTGACACTCTCATCCCAAATATGCATGACAAAGCCCCACAGACATCCGTCCAGAACTTTTGTATTTTGGGACAGGACCAAAACATATGGATCAAGGTCGCCTCTGCCAATTTACATCTTTCGCCCGTTGGGTCAATCTGGGGATACATTTTTGCCAATTTTGATTTGCTAAGATGAACTCTGTGCACTATTTTAAACTGCACACATGGAGGACGAGTGAATATTACTTAAAACATTGCCCCAGTCTGCTTCAGTAATACAGATTCTAAGATGCTCTTCCCAGCATCGCTTAGTTGCAGACAGAAGAAGAACCCAGGCACAAAATCAGAACAAGTATTGATGATATGGCCTTTTTCTTAGCCGGGTTAAAACACATAATGTCATCCATTACATCATTAGGGGGTTTATTCAGGAACCCTGGGATGGAGCCTGAAAGAAAGTGTCGTATTTGTAGATACGTAAAAAAATGAGAGGGGGGTAAGTTGTATTTGTTAGTCAGCTGTTCAAATGAGGCGAACGTGCCGTCAATGAATAGTTCTTTTAAAGATCTCAGCCCTCGCCTCTGCCAGCCCTGAAATGTGGCATCAGACATTGAAGGGGAAAAAGCATAGTTGGAAGCTACTTGGCTCCGTAAGCAGATCTTCAGAAGATTAAAATGTTTTCTAAACTGAAAGCAAATCTGGATAGTATTATTAACTACAGGATTCTCAAATGTCAGGCTTTCACGGGCGATCGTGGCTCAAGAGTTGGGAGTTGGCCTTGTAATCGGAAGGTTGCCGGTTCGAGCCCCGGCTTGGACAGTCTCGGTCGTTGTGTCCTTGGGCAAGGGCCCGGTGGCGCCAGTGTCCGGCAGCCTCGCCTCTGTCAGTGCGCCCCAGGGTGGCTGTGGCTACAACGTAGCTTGCCATCACCAGTGTGTGAATGTGTGTGTGAATGGGTGGATGACTGGATATGTAAAGCGCTTTGGGGTCCTTAGGGACTATTAAAGCGCTATATAAATACAGGCCATTTACCTAGAACCAGAAGAGAGCTTCTCCATTTCTACCCAAACGGGTCCACTGCAATCGTGCTGATAGTGCAGCCAGTAGGTCAGACAGCGTAAATTGGAGGCCCAGTAATAATAACGGAAATTCGGTAGAGCCAGGCCTCCGTCTTGCTTTGACTTTTGCAGATGTGTTTTACGCAAACGTGGTTTCTTATTGTTCCAAAGGTATGATGTAATTACAAAGTCCAATTTCTTAAAAAAAGCGTTTGGAATGTATATAGGGAGGCTTTGAAACAGATAAAGATATTTGGGTAATACAGACATTTTAACTACATTCACTCTCCCAGGTAACGAGAGAGGAAGCGGCGACCATTTCAACAAGTCTTGTTGCATACTGAGGTGTAACTTAGTAAAATTTTCTTTAAAGAGATCACTGAAGTTTTTCATCACAGTTATGCCTAGATAGACAAAGCTGTGTGTTGCAATCTTGAAGGGAACAGTAATGTTTGCTAAAGTGGAAAGAGGCATATTTAGAGGCAGTAATTCACTCTTGTGTAGGTTCAGTTTAAGCCCAAATGTATCAAAAAGTTCAAGAATGTAAAGAATTGTTACCTCAGCCTTGGATACAACCAGCAGGAGATCATCGGCATAGAGAGATCATTTATGCTCAGTTCCATACCGCGAAATGCCTTGAATGGCATGATTACTTCTTATAGCTATTGCCAACGGCTCAATAGCTAATACGAAAAGGAGGGGGCTGAGGGGGCAGCCCCGACGGGTTCCACGATGTAAGCGAAACGGTTTAGAATAATGGTTATTAGTGAGTACCATAGCTGAAGGACAGGCATAGAGTAATTTCACCCAGGATAAAAAGCAACTTCCAAACCCAAATCTTTGTAAGGTCTCAAATAGATATTCCCATTCTACTCTATCGAAAGCCTTCTCCGCATCCATGGAGAGAAGGCATTCGGAAGCAGCTTGACTGAGGGTGTACATTATATTGAGTAGTCTACGAATACTAAAAAAGGAGTGCTTGTTTTTAATAAAACCAGTCTGATCTGAAGAGATTATGTTGGGTAAAACTTTGTCCAATCGGTTGGCCAAAACCTTCGCTAGTATTTTATAGTCTGAATTCAGGAGTGAAATCGGCCTGTAGGATCCACATTCCAAAGGGTTTTTATCTTTTTTGGGAAGTAATGTTATACAAGCTTGATTTAGGCTATCAGGCAAAATACCTTTGGCAAGAGAGTCAGCATATAACGTAGCTAACACAGGGGCTAGCTTTCCAGCAAAGGCGGCATAAAACTCGGTCGGTAAGCCATCAGGGCCTGGTGATCGGCGAGACTGTAACGATTTTATTGCCGCTATGATCTCCTGCTGCTGCAGAGGTGCATCCAGGGTGGAAACCTCGTCTGGGGACAATGTTGGAATCTTTAGGTCTCTAAAAAAAAATCAGTGAGGAGGTTAGAATCATTGGTATTATCGGAACTATACAACTTATAATAATAATGCTGAAAAGCATCATTTATCCCCTGTTGATCTGTAACAGTTCCACCATCTCGGGTTGCGACCCCATTAATAGTTTGCCTGGCTCTTGCACATTTCACTGTCTTGCTAGAATCTCTCCCGCCTTATCTCCGTGCTCATAGGTATCACTGCGGTTCTTTAACAATAAATATTCTATAGAATGTGAGGCGAGCACATCATATTCTGCACCCAGTTTCAAACGCTCTTTATATAATTTTGGTGAGGGGTTCCGAGAATTCCTATTATCCAAGTCTGCTATTTGCTTTTCCAAATCCTTTAATTTAGAAGTAGAAGTGCGTTTCTTATTAGCTGTAAACGATATAACCTGGCCACGAAGATAAGCCTTAAGAGCCTCCCAGACCGACGAGATGGAAACATCTGGAGTCAAATTAAATTCCAAAAAGTGGGCAATTTGATCCGAAATAAATTCTATAAAGTTTTCATCACTTAACAAAAGAGAGTTAAATCTCCACATCCGTTTAGGAGACTCCATACCGGGTATTTGCAGTGTCAATATTAAGGGCGCATGGTCAGATATTACAATAGGCTGATAGTCACATTAGAATTAGAATTAGAATTCAACTTTATTGTCATTGCACATGTCACAGGTACAGGGCAACGAAATGCAGTTTGCATCCATCCAGAAAGTGCTTTAGTCGTGATATAGATATATTACAATATATATTAGCAATAATATAGATGTGTAAGTATATTACAGAAATGGGTCTATTATGGTATGTTATAATGTACACGGTGTGAAGTATGTTATGAATATTCTATAACTATAAGTATGTACAGGCTGTAGTGAGTACAAGCTATGTACAGGCTATGAACAGGATATAAATATGAAATAAAAACTATACAGAAATCTGAGATATACAGTTATACAGAAATGTGAACTATGTAAGTTATAAACAGTTGTAGGATTGAAAAATTATCATATGTACAGAATGATATTCACACAGAACTATACAGTAGTGCAGTTAGGATAATTGTGATAGTGATAAAGTGCTAGTGGTTGTGGGTGTGTGTATGTTCAGTCCATGAGTTTAACGTGGGTCAGATGTCAGGAGGCAGAGTTCAGGAGTCTGACAGCTGTGGGGAAGAAGCTGTTCCGGTACCTGGTGGTCTTAGTCCGGAGGCTCCTGTAGCGCCTCCCAGAGGGCAGGAGGGTGAAGAGTCCATGTGATGGGTGACTGGGGTCTCTGATGATTTTCCCAGCCCTTTTCAGACACCGCTTCCTGTAGATGTCCTTTATGGCAGGAAGTGGTGCTCCGGCGATGCGCTGGGCAGTTTTCACGACCCTCTGCAACGCCTTCCGGTCCGAGGCGGAGCAGTTCCCGTACCAGACTGTTATACAGTTGGTCAGGATGCTCTCGATGGTGCAGCGGTAGAAGTTCACCAGGATGTCTGAGGACAGGTGGTTCTTCCTCAGAGTCCTCAAGAAGAAGAGGCGCTGGTGAGCCTTCTTGACCAGCTTGGAGCAGTTGGTTGTCCAGATGAGATCCTCGGAGATGTGGACTCCCAGGAACTTGAAGCTGCTCACACGCTCCACAGCCGTCCCCTTAATGTGGATGGGTGGATGTGGGTCAGCATTCCTCCTGTAGTCCACGATGAGCTCCTTGGTCTTCTCGGTGTTAAGCAGCAGGTTGTTTGTGTCGCACCACTCAGCCAGACGATCCACCTCCTCCCTGTAGGCGGCCTCATCGTTGTCGCTGATGAGGCCAATCACCGTGGTGTCATCTGCAAACTTGATGATGGTGTTAGAACCATCAGCAGGTCTGCAGTCGTGGGTGACTAAACATGACTAAACAAGAGAGTTTAGTTTATTATCAGTAAAAAAATAGTCAATTCTACTGTAGGTTTGATGAGCATTTGAAAAAAAGGAATATTGTCTGTCTTGTGGGTGTAAAAAACGCCAAATGTCTGAGATGCCGTAGGTTGAAAAAAAGGACTGTAAATAAGAAGCTGACTTTGTTGTCGAGAAACCAGTTCTTACAGACGATCCATCCCAGGGTCCAAGCACAAATTAAAGTCCCCACCCATAATAAGTAAATGGGTATTCAAACAAGGCAGGAGGCCGAGGACGCGTGAAAAAAAATTGGGGTCGTCACAGTTTGGGGCATGTATATTTGCTAATGTAACATTAATATTAAAGATTGATCCAGTCACTATAACGTAACGTCCGTTTGAATCAGCTAGAGTCGAGGAAGGGGTAAAAGGAACCCTTTTATTTACCAATATTGCTACACCTCTTCCCTTCGCTGTCAAACATGAGTGGAAGAGCTGCCCCACCCAACTACATTTTAAACGAGTATTATCTGACATTTTAAGATGGGTTTCTTGGATAAAGGCTATATCAGCACCCATATTTTTCAAGTGAGTGAGAACCTTCTTTCTTTTAATAGGATGGTTCAGGCCTTTAACATTCCAGGTCACTAAGTCAATAGAGGTAACCATTGAAAATATATCAAAACTTTTAGCTGGTTGCTCAAACAAGAAACATAAAACACTTGGTTCTTAACTTGGACAGTCGAACACAGAAACCCTCCCAGAAACCCCCTGAACCCCCAGGTGACACTAGCTGTCAGAACAAACCGCACACCTACCCAATCTAACTGAAAAACTTCCATAACTATCCTACCTAAAGCTCCTTAAGCCCGCATAGTGTAAAGGTCGGAATAAGACCCGCCAGGTGTAATCGCACTGCACAATTAGTGATACAAAACAACTGTTTTATCCTGTGAGTAAAAGTATATGTTTTTGTCAATGTACCGTGGTAATAACAGAAGCGAAACGCAATATTGTGTCAGGACAATTCACTATTTATCCACAATAAATAAAGGAGCATAGCGCGACAATTTCTGTTCAGCCAGACTTGCTTGTAACCTATATCACCAATTATGTTAAGAAAAATGACGTATTAACTACTACAAAACACTGACCTTTGTGGGAATGCTTGGAGCAGACTAACATGTGAGCTGGAGTGTTCTGAGACGCAGGGCCGTGCAGAGACGTTTAAAGGGGCGGGTGCTCAAAGTTAAAAAGGGGCACATTGAACCAGGCTGAATAACAACAACACACATTCATCAAGAATCTAATATGGGATCGCATCATACTACATTACTGTTGTGAGGTGGCAACAAGGCAAAGCAAACGTAGCCTGTTTTACCTGATGGGTACAATGTTGCTGTTGAGGGGTTGTTGCTGCTCCTGCTGCTGATAGTGCTGGAGGGTAGGGCTGTGCTGATCTGAGACTGTAGATATTAAAATGTTCATAGGAGAGATGGTAGCTGATTAAACAAGTGTTATGAGATAATAACTAAATGCAAAGAACATAAGAAAATGGGCTTGGAACCACAAAGCAACAAAAAACTGTGAGAAATAAACAAGGCTCTGCCTGTGAATCACGCTGCTTCTCTTCTTCTTTCCATCCCCTCATTTCACATATCACTCTCCACTTGCTGTCTATCTGAGAACAAGGCACAACTTGCTATTGCAATAAACTATTATATAATTATCCACACCTAACAACTGCTGCATTTAATCTATAATAAAATGATGACAGAAAAATGTTATAGAAGCAAAACATTAGTTGTGCTTATTATTATTTTTATACTGGAATACCTCTCCAACAACTGGTACATGTTAATGTTACCTGTGTTCTTTGTAATCCAGCTGCTGAGGGATCCACTGCCTTTAGTAGCCTCACACAGCTCCTACTGTTTCCTCCTCATGTCCTTACCAGCCATGTCTGGACAATGTTATATCATGAGTAATAATTTAAAAAAATCCATATACATAAAACACACACATGCACGCACACACAGGGACATTTTAGACCTTCAGAATACTGTATATAATGTAGGCATCATGGTGCTGATCCAGAATCCTTCCATTATTATTTATTACTAGAGCTACAATAATAAAGCAATGAGGGAAAAACAATAATAAATATGAAATAATGTATTTATGATGATTCCATTTGTTTCACTAACCACTCTGTGCAGGCAGAAAGCTTATTACATTTTTTAACTGTAGAGATACAACAATTTTACTGCTATAAAATCAGCATTTTAAAATATAAATCTACTATAATCTGTGTCTTAATGTATGTTCTTTAAAATACAGCGTATGTTTTTTAAATATTATAATTATAATAATCCATAATTATGTGGACATGCATATTAGATGGTTTTTAGTGAAATATTATCCCTCCAGAAAGGCAGGAAAAGCCCTGTAACTTACTTTAAAACTAAATATGTTCCCTAAAACGGTGACAGAGCTACAGACCCATGACGGCCTTAACCAGTGAGCCAGCAGCTATGACCAGCACTACTTGTGCAGTTAATAAAAGGACAGCTAATGTTTGTCGCGCTGTTGCACACACAGCACGCTCATTTGTTTCAGTTCGTCAGTTGTCACAAGACAGCTTACCAACGTGTACGTAATAAGCTAACACTCCTGTGTGCTGTAGACTACAGTGTGCGCTGTTCACCTACTTACTGGTTTTGTCGCATCAGTCTGTGTGCCTGAGGTAATTAGTGTGAATGCTTGTAAAAGCATTCACAGTATTGTTGTTGTAATCTTTATTATTATTATATATTCCGTACGTTTTTTGGCATCTATCTCCTTCAAAACCGTTCAACTTAGAAAAACCATTCAAACACCGTTAGATTCCTCTTCTTTTGGACATGACTGCTTCTACTTTTCTCATTTATAACATTTATATTTTTAAAATTATTCAACTTTTTTCAACAAAAATTTCCCATGTATTTCAATGGGGAGACCCTTCAAATTCTCCTTCAACTTACTCATTTTTAAACTCTTATTACTTCCACATACGTTGACATAGAGCCACCATTCAAACTTTAAAACGAAGACAAGACATTCAACTATTCAACTTGTATTTATCTTTTCAATATCTGTTATACTTTTTCTTCAGTTCCAGTTTAAGTTTCATGATGTTTTTTCAGCCGTTTCAGAGTTTATAATGGGTGTGTATGGGACGGAATGTTGGGGCTAGAGTGAGACAGCTGAACTGCTAGAGTGAGAGGAGCAAAAAAATAAATCTTAAAATATTTTTTAAAACTGCTGCTGTGTCCACGGTGTTTGGTCTACAGGTATGATTTTACCCTCAAAACGTAGCCATCGCTGTCCTCTTTCATCCAATGTGTTTACTATTGTACTAGGTGTTATGGTTCTTTCATAAATGTCACCAAAGCACAGCCTCCTTCCTCCAACTCCTCCATAGACTCTAATGTTAAAATGGCTCAGAAGGTTCGTTTGAAAACCAGAAGAGCATGGTGTTTTTACACTGTCACCACGTCCATATAATAAACTCCACAGGCATGAAAACTGAGAATTAGGTAGACTGGACATTGCTGCCGCTCACGGTGAAAGAATTTCGTCAATAGGACCTGTACTTTTCATTTGGGAAGGATTTGTTTGGGCCTGACTTTTCTGTTCATTTTAAGCAGCAAAAGTGAGGTGCATGTCTGTGCGTGTGTATGGAGCCATTGGGTGCAGTCACTATAGCAACCAGGCTCACACCTGCCTGCCTAACGAGCTCTCTCTCTCTCACTGTGCCAAGATTCATCTTAAACACTAAAGACAAAGCCAACAATTCTTGGTGTGTGCCAATCTTATTTTATAAACATATTTTCTAAAGACTAAGAGAAACACTTGTGTAAAAATGCCAAGGAAGCAGAAAAAGTCACAAGCTGCAAAACAACGCTGGAAGAAGTTCCATGAGATTCATAGTGTACCAATATGTGAACAAGATGAGTTTGATTTTCCTCAGTGCTCTGCAGAAGACAGTGTGTCTACAAAGACCAATGCTGACAGTGTTAAACAGGCAGGTCAACATATTCCTGCACATGTACAACAGGTATCGTATGCTGATGCTGTAAAGAGTGGACTGCAGCATGAATTTAATGAACAACATGAGGTGTCAAGTGCCCCACAGGTGGGTTATGCTGATATTGTGAAAAGAGGCCGTCACAGTGATGTGGCAGGACCATCTCATGCAGTAAGAGTGAAACTTGAAAACCAGCCCTCTGTAACACATGTCTGTGCATCTCACAGCCAGGCTCATCCTAAGTATGGAAACTCCAGAAACAAGCAGTGCACATGTAACTCTCTCATATTTCTTGCTTTTCTTCATGAGAATGAAAACATGACTACAGCTGATCTTAATCTGGTCTTGGATAAAGGTGATGTGATGTACAAAGAGGCCAACATAAGATTTCCTAAAAATATTCATTTGGCAACCGATGAGCTGCCAGACAAAGTTGATGCACGCAGGTCTATGTATCATGTTGACATGACACAGCTTTCCCGGTATGGAACATTTGAAGAACCTCCAGAGGAGGCAGTAGACACCTTTCTCAGCTTAGAAGCAGGACTGAGCTGCCTGTTGTCAGATGTGCAGTATGCCTTATTGATTATGAGTGGATTGTGTATCGCAGTGTTCAGATCCACATCAGGCAAATATGGTTTTTTTGACCCACACTCCAGAACAGCCAGTGGTCTTCCTCTACCACTACAGTCACGTAATCGTGGTACAGCAGTGATGCTGAAATTCACACTCCTCAGTGACATGATTAAGAGGCTCCAAGATTCTTATGAAGGGATGGAGATATCACCCTCTTGTAACTATGAGCTGAAGCCTGTGCAGTTCTACAGTATGAGCACAGTCAACCTGAGTGATACTATCACAGACACAGTCTGCAGATCAACAGCTGCCACTGCTGTGGCATCTACTCACTCTGATACAACTGTTGATGAAGCAAACTCCTCTACTCCAAGGAGAAACACACCATCTGTAAAACCATTTGACAGTACACAAACTGAATCAGTACCATCCAGTGAATGTATTTTCCTACCACTGAGTGACATTTCATGCAGCCAGTTAAACTCTTCTGCAGTAAATAATGCAGTAGCCTGTGATCTTTCCTGTACTGCTTTAAAGAAAATCTACAAAATGACAAAAGTTAATAAACAACGAAGACAAAAAATGAAAAGAAGATTAATGGCATCAGAAAAACTGAGAAAACAGAGAAAAGAAAACCAAAAGATGAAAGAACGACAAAAATATGCTTCAAATAAAGATTACAAAGAAAAGAAAAAATCTTGCACAAGCAAGGCATATAAAGACAATCCTGAAGTTAGACGGAAACAACAACAATATAAAAAAAGGCTTTACTGTGAGAATGATGAATTCAGACAAAAATAACGAGACTATATAAAAAGACTTTACTGTGAGAATGCTGAATTCAGACAGAAACAACAACAATATATTAAAAGACGATACTGTGACAATGCTGAATTTAGAAAGAAACAAAAAAACTATATCACTAAAAGGTATCAAGAGAGCCCAGAATTCAGAGAGAGGCAAAGATCTCGAGTGACTCAGCGTTATGCACGTGACAACGCATTCAGAGTAAGACACAGACAACTGATGAAACAACTAATGCGAGACAGGTATCAAAGTAATCTTGCATTCAGAATTATGCACAACATGAGATGTGCAATGAAAATAAAAAGGAAATACAGATGGGTGAACAGACAAACCCAAGAGAGTGACAACAGTGTGATCAACGAGGCCATATCTGTGTTCAAATCACAAATCAAAGCTGGACCATCATACCCATGTACAGTATGCTTCAAGGCTTCATTTCCAAACCAAGTGCGACCCTGCACAAGGTCAAATTATGTCAAAAACCCACATGTGGTTGCAACATGTTTGACAGGAAAGTATGTTCATGTTTGTGATGAAAACTGCAGAAATGAGCAGTGCAATGTGCCTGATGAGAGAAAGAGAGAGTGGATTTGTCACACCTGCCACGATCATCTTAAAAATGGATCCATGCCAGCACTTGCTGTTGCCAATAAACTGGATCTTGCTGATATTCCACCTGAACTGTCTGATCTCAACATACTGGAGAGACATCTCATAGCCAAGTGCATACCATTTGCCAAGATTATTCCTCTTCCCAAAGGCAGACAGAGAGCAATTAGAGGAAATGTGGTCTGTGTCCCATCAGAGGTACAGGAAACTGTTGAAGCACTACCTCGATTGAGAATTAATTCTCAGGTGATGAGAGTAAAATTGAAGAGACGCTTGTCTTACAAAGGTCATCAGCTGTTTCAGACTGTAAGCTGGTCTAAACTTGTGCAAGCACTGCATAAACTCAAGCAGATTCATCCACAGTATAAGGATGTGAGCATCAGAGATGATGCTGAGCTGTGTGATCCAACGCTTCCTGATGAAGATGAGGAGGATGATGATGATGAAAACATGAATGAGGATGATTATGATGAGGCTGATTTAATGGAAATTGACAACTGTGAGAAAAATGCACTGAGTGAAGTACAAAATGAAAATGAACAGGATATTGACATGTTACCCTGTGATGGTGAACAATCACATGAGCAGATGAGAGATGATTCAGAGCAAGCAGATGGACTGACTAATGGTGGTTTTGCACTCGAGTCCTGTTTGCAGCCCCCTGATGTGGCTGAGGAAATATTATGTTTCAGTGAAGGAATCTACTCTGTTGCTCCTGCAGAGAGAAACAATCCAATAAGTTTTTTCAAAACACCTAAACTGGAGGCCATGGCCTTCCCTGTGCAGTTTCCTACAGGTCAAAACACACTTGATGAAAGAAGGCTGATCAAAGTATCCCCCAGTGGGTATTTCAAATCAAGACTTTTCTGCATTGATGATCGTTTTGCCAGAGACACAAACTATTTGTTCTTTGCACAGTTTGTAACTGAAATACACTTGGCTACTTCCAGCATGACAATACAGTTAAGGAAGGCAAAGCCTCTGACCAGAGATGGGAGAAAAATAACCTCAGGCATGTTACAAGATAAACATGAGGTGGAGAAACTGGTGCGAAATAAAGATGCAGTGAGATTCATGCAGCCTCTGAGAGGAACCCCAGCCTATTGGGAGAAAACAACAAGAGATCTTTTTGCCATGATCAGACAGTTGGGAACTCCCACGTTCTTTTGCACATTTTCAGCTGCTGAAATGCGCTGGCCCGAAGTGATTGAGGCAATAACAAGGCAGCAAGGTGAACAAGTCAATTTTGAAGGACTCGACTGGTCAGCAAAGTGTGACATCCTGAGAAGCAATCCTGTCACAACAATGCGCATGTTTGACAAGAGAGTTGAAGCATTATTTAGAGATTTACTCTTATCTCCTGCAGAGCCACTTGGCAAAGTCATTGACTACTTTTACAGAGTTGAGTTTCAGCACAGAGGAAGCCCACACATACACTGTCTCCTGTGGGTAGAAGGTGCTCCTGTGTTTGAGGAGGATGATGAGCAAACTGTTGTTGATTTTATAAACAAATACATCACAGCTCAGCTGCCTGATCCACATAAACAACCTGAATTGTACAAGAAAGTAACAGAAGTGCAAAAACACAGCAAGAACCACACAAAGACGTGCTTTAGGAGTTTAAGCTCCGGGTGCCGTTTTGGTTTTCCCAAACCACCCTGCAATGAGACAATGATCACAAGACCCAATGAGGATGATGAACTGGAGGTAGAAACAGCAAAGAACAAGCTCAGACCACTGAACCAGCTACTGAATGAACCTGAAACTGCTTCCATGAGTTTAGAGCAGCTCTTGGCAAGGTGCAAGTTGACGCATGCAGAATATGAGAGATACCTGAATAAAATGACCACAAGGAGTACGATCATACTAAAGCGTGATCCAAAAGACTCTTGGATAAATGGCTATAATCCACATCTGCTTGAAGCCTGGAACAGTAATATCGACATAAGCTTTGTTCTAGATGCTTTCGGCGCTGCAAATTATTTAATGAAATATATATCAAAAAAAGAGGGTGGGCTATCTGAGTACCTGAAAACTGTCATTGAGAACTCCCATAAGGACAGTGTAAATGAGTGCGATGAAATGAGAGCCGTCATGCAGGCATATTCAAAGAAGCGAGAGATCAGTGCGCAGGAGTGTGTTGCTCGTGCATGTGGTCTTCACATGAAGCAATGTTCACGTGCTGTAATATTCATACCAACTGATGATAATCCAGTGAAAATGAGTCGTCCCCTGTCAGTTCTGGACAACACAACACCTGAGTCTTCCAATGTTTGGATGACATCTTTGAATGACAAATACAAAGCCAGACCTGAAACACCAGAGTATGAGGAGATGTGCATGGCAGACTTTGCTGCTACTTGCAGGATTGTCTATGGCCAACAGACAAAAGGTAAAGATGTTTTGCCCCTTCTCAATGAGATCGGATTTGTGCAAAGGCGCAAAAACGATAAGCCTGCTATCATCAGATTTCACCGCTGCTCACAAGAAAAACATCCAGAGCAATATTACGGAAGACTGCTTAAACTGTACCTTCCTCATCGTTCAGACCATGAACTGAAAACACCATCTTTGCCAACCTATCAGGCTTTCTATGGTGCTGGCTGTGTACAGCTACCAGGTACTGACCGTCTTGAGTACGTGCAACACATTGTCAAAAGAAACAGAGAGAAATATGAGAAAAACAGTGAGGAGATCGAGAGCGCTGTTGAGGAATATGAGCAGAACAGAGGTGTGACTGACGAATGGTGTAATCTGGCACCTGAATCAGATCTCGTAAGGTTGCCACTTGTTGAACAAGAAAGAGAGCGAGACAATGAAAATGAACAGGAAGATGTGCCTGACTACAGCCGTCAGGCTGATGCTTCCACAGAAGTCAGAGCCATCAGGGAACCCCCTGCTATTGATCCCACATTGTTACGTCAGATGTTTCAGAATCTGAATAAGAAGCAAGCCTGCATATTTTATGCAGTTAGAGACTGGTGCATTAAAAGAGTCTGTGCTCTAAATCCGGAGCAGTTTTTCTTTTATATTAATGGTGGTGCTGGAACAGGAAAATCACATCTTATCAAATGCATCTACTCAGAAGCATCTAAGATACTGAGCAAAGTGCCCAGATATGCAGACAACGTTGACATATCAAAACCCACTGTCCTGTTAACTGCTTTCACAGGGACTGCAGCATTTAACATTTCTGGAACAACACTGCATTCTCTTCTCAAGCTCCCTAGAAGCTTAAAACCTCCCATTCAGGGACTTGGCAATCAGCTGGATGAAGTCAGATCAGAACTTTTGAATGCTGAAATAATCGTCATTGACGAAGTGTCTATGGTGTCAAGACATCTCTTTGCATATGTAGATGCAAGACTCAAACAGATCAAAGGGACTCGGAGACCCTTTGGAGGCATGTCAGTCATTGCTGTTGGAGACTTCTATCAGCTACCCCCAGTGCGCCAGTCTAAACCTCTCTGTGTGCACGACCCGTCCGAGATCGACCTGTGGCGGGAGCATTTTCAGATGATCACTCTGACTGAGATTATGCGTCAGAAAGATGATGTTGTCTTTGCTGAGATGCTGAACAGAATTCGTGTGAAAGGAAAGTTGGATGAGCTTTGTGAAGCAGATAGAAATTTGTTGTCACAGGCCATAACTGAACCAGCCCTTTGTCCGACTGATGCGTTGCACATTTTTGCAACTAATAAAGAAGTGGATGCACACAACTCTTCAACACTGGCTCTGCTCCATACTCATATCATTGACATCCATGCAGATGATTATAGAAAAGATCCTAGAACTGGCAGAATGGCACTTCAAGACAAACCACTGAAAGGAGGTAAAAACGAGTTACCAGACACACTGAAAGTTGCAGAAGGAGCTCGTGTCATGCTCACCAGAAACATTGACATACAAAATGGTTTGGTTAATGGAGCTTTTGGAAAACTACTTAGAGTAGTTTACTCTGAAATCGACCAACACATCATCAAGCTTGGACTTAAAATGGATAATGAGACATCTGGAAAGAATAACCGCACACCAGCAGACGACATGGTATACATTGAGAGAGCAGAGGAGAATCTAAAGCAGAAAGGAGTGGTACGAAGACAGTTCCCAGTGAAGCTGGCCTTTGCATGTACAATACATAAGGTACAGGGTATGACAACCACATCAGCTGTTGTCTCTCTTAAGAGCATTTTTGAGCCCGGCATGGCCTATGTAGCTGTCAGTAGAGTGACGTCTCTCAATGGACTGTATCTTCTTGATATGGAGGAGAAAAAAATATTCACCAACCCAGAAATCACTGCAGCACTTGAGAACATGAGACAAGCCAACCTTGATGACATGATGCCTCTTCTACACGTGAGACAAACACTGAGCAGGTCAGAGGTTTTCACCATTGTTCATCATAATACAGAGGGACTGCCAGCTCACATTAATGACATCAAGAGTCACCATGAATTGTGTCTAGCAGATGTTTTGTGCCTAACAGAAACACACCTGCGGGGCTCTTTTGTCGCAGAGAGTCTCCACTTGGAAAATTACAATTTGTTCAAACGCAACAGACACCTGTCCTACACAAACTTTCCCCAGATGGCAAACAGAAGTGGTGGTGGAGTTGCTGTTTATGTGAAAAGTGACATTCAAGTGCATGAAAAACAGTACATCCATAATGTAACTGACCTTGAATTTCTGGCTTTAAAGGTTGAAGCACCAGTCAGTGCACTGATTGCAGTTGTATACAGACCTCCAGACTACACTCTGAGGCCATTCCTGAAAAACCTGGTAAGCCTATTAGACTCATTAGAGATCATGGACTGTCATCCCATCATAGTTTGTGGTGATTTTAATGAGAATGTTTTATCCAGTGCAAAAAAACCAATCCTGGAGCTGTTTGAGTCTAGGGGATATGCACAGGTCATCACTGCCCCTACCACAGAGAAGAACACACTGCTTGACCTAATTTTCATTTCTCAGCCAGAGCGATGTCTCCATTCTGGAGTCATGAAGACCTACCATAGTTACCATGACCCTGTATACTGTGTATTGTCCTGTGATGATTCATGATCTAGATCTTTGACTACAGTAAGTCATTTCTATATTTTTGAATGACTTAAGAAAGTAGAGCGATATTTAAAAGTTGACTTAAGAAAAAAACGCCCTGCATTGCAGTATAATGTTTGAATTCTTTTTACATAAAATACAATTAAATGAATAAAGTAATGATATCAGTAAAATATGACAATTTTATTTATTACAGAAAATCTAAAAATCAGTAATCTATGAATGTCAGAAAAATCAAATATAGCAGTTTAAAACGAACAGTGTAGGCATATCCTCTGCAGCCAGGCTTCAAAATCCTGCCAGGCTGCCCCAGTCTCACTGTGGCTGGGAGGGAGGGAGGGTGGACCAGAGGATTGCCCACACAACACATAAATGTTCAACAGCTTCTTCATTGTTTCTGAGAGAACAACACAGACTAACGGTTGTTTTTTTTTAAAAAAAGAAAAAAGAAAAACCTAATTACAGCAATAATGACAGTTAAGCCAGTTTATCTATTTTGAAATAATATTTACAAAAATGTTATTGATTTCAGTTTGTTATAATCTTTAAACTATTTCAAAACTATATGATTATATTTTTGGACAAATCTTTCGATGAAACATACATTTTTATGAGCTTTTATCATGTTTCAGCCAGTGCATTTATCAGGGTGGGTCTGGGTCTGGGTTGATAAATGCACTGGCTGATAACTGCACATTTCTGGATTTCTGGCCAGAAATGTTTCAGCAGTGTCACATATGTACTACATATGTTACACTTGCTTTTTGTTACCAGCTGATACCCTACATTTGTATAGACATTGGATGGTGTGAGGCTGGGGAGTTGAGTGGAGTGGGTAGGTGGGAGTTGAATGGGGGGTGGGGGTGCAGTGGGAGGTTGTTAGGTTTCTTTTTTTCTTTTCAAGAGAGACACAGTCCTCCTGTGTCTTCTCCAAGCTTCACATGTAAAATCCAACAGTGTGAAGCACATAGCAGCCAGAAACTGTAATGCCACAGATCAGAGAGGCTTCATCATCACCATCTTCATCGCCGTACGATCAGAGCGTGAGACTTCACATCTGGAGCACAGGAGACATTCTGTGATAAGTCCTCCTTCTAGCTTGTCCCACAAGCAGTCGGTGAGATTTACTCACAACAAAAAGGGTTAATGACATTATTTCCATGAAAACATGTATTAATTCTTTGTAAAGTGTTTAAATTGTGTTTTCACTTGACCTTAGGAGTGTTATGTTGAGTGTATTTTATTGTCTGTACTCAGGTGTTTCCCTCTGTGATCCATCCCCTTCAGAGCTGAGACACTCAGGACTGAACAGACTGCACAGTTTCTGTGACTGAGCCTCCAAAACACCTTCTTTGAAACCACTCATGATAGAAGGGCTTTATATTTGCAGCAGCACTACTACAGGTATTCAGTTTATTACAGGATGTGTTTGTTTCTTAGGACCAGCTCTAAGTGCACACTACCTAACATATACACCTTTCTGTTCATTACAAACCAACTACTCTGGATCATATGGCCAGTCGGCAGGAATGTTTCTGCAGGAAAACATCACTGGAGATCACCATCATTGTCAGACTGACTGTGCCTCCTCTGTGCAGTGTCAAGATCCTCCTTAAATGAGTGTGTAAGTTAACATTTTCATTATTTTATTCCTTTTGACAAGTATCACCGGTATTTACATTTACAACTACATATGTTCCTGTTTTCTGCTCTTCTTTTAAAGTCCTCAGCTATCCTGCTTCTGTGCTGCTTGCCACACATCAAACACTGGCCGGATGACAGGGAGGATCCACTCTGAAGTCACTGGACATGATGAGGATCATATGGGACTTTATAGTTTCACAGAAATGTTGTGCTCTTTGATTACAGGTTTTAAATGGACATAATGGCTGCCTCTCTCTGATCAACAGGCTAAAGGATTGTTTTCATTGTTAGTGCTCTATACAATGTATGCTTATTTAATATTTCATCACAGAGCAAACCTTTATTTATTTAACATATTTTTATTTTGTTTTAATGTTGAATTAACTGTGGGGATTTTTTTAACTGGGCACTCGGGATGTCATATGACCAGAAATGTGGTAACTGGAATTCAACAGTATGGGGAAAAAAAATCTGCTGAGAACGAAACAGACAAAAAACCCCAAGAGAACTCAAATTCATTCCATGTAATCCAATCTAAAACATTTTAAACTGCTGAACAGCAACACAAACAGTGTTAAAAAACAGTGTTAACAGAATGATTATGATGGGTTTGTACCAAAGTTTCAGGTCACATGGCACACCTAGTGTGTAGTGTGGGGTATCAGCTGGTAAGTATAGGTTTTTTCATATTTGTGTCCTTAGAGTTCAGATAAAGCCTTGTGTATAATAATTAGTCATAACCACAACTCAAAGTCAGGGACTAACTAAATTTGGGACTTTGTGTCTGAGCCCAGGTTAAAACACAGTGCTAAAAAGCATTAGTGGCATGGCTGAACAATGCTGTAAACTAATGATACTTATTTGTCCATGTTCACAAAAAGGACTAATGTGTTTATTTGATTATTTGCATGTGGTAAACTGTGTCACCACCTTAGGCTTTCATTTGAGTTTACTCAAAAATCTCTATACAGTTCTCTTTTACCACTGTGTGGACACTGTTTAGATTAAAACATAAAAAAGAATGAGTAATAAAAGGATGAGTAGACAGATCAGTAGATTAAGTAGACCGATAGAAACAGCTGTTCAGCCATGTTCTAAGAAACCAACACAATTTAAAGGTTCAGGATTGTGGTTTTAAAAGTTGAATTTTCATGTATTTCATATGTTGCTTATTATTTTTATTTAGTTATTTAATTTAGATATTTTTTATTTATTCTACTGTGAAGTGTTTAACAAAAAAAAGCTACTTTAATTTCAATTTTATTTGTTTGTTATTTTGTAATTTGTTCTTTAAGAATGGAGTCTGTGCCAAAAACTAAAGTTGAACAGACACATGACAGGATCAGATTATTAACACCTTAAAACATTGCAAACGTCTCTTTTTAAAATGATTTTTATTCTATTTTGAAAAAAAAAACATTTGTTGAACTAATTTAAGTCCTTTTCAGAAAGAAGCTGTACAATATGACTTAAGATTTTTATGTTATTTTCTATGAAATACAAAACAAATTGATGTATGTAATACCATTAAACATGATATACACGTGTATATGTCTGAAAAACATTATGCTGTATATTAAAGCTTGTATTTTCTCCAGAATGTTTGTTCATCTGTTCAGCTCAATTCAACAAATTTGTTTTTACATTTATTTTTATTTATTTTTTTTATGAATTAGAGATTTATAATACATAATTCCACTCTTTAAGTGATTAGAAGAATATGAACTTCTGTTATTCATTCAGAGGTTTTCTGACTCTAAATTTTCTAAATTTTCTTTTGTCATTACTCATCTTTTTCTAATTTACATTTTAAACATGTTCAGCTATTTTCCAACTTCTTCTGTATGAAAATTAGCTTTCAAAAGTTCTGCACTTTTGTTTTCAGGTTAAAAATTCTGTATTTTCCAGCTAATTCAGCATTTTTAGCTTAATATTCAGTAATTATTTCATTTCAGTGCAGACATTCAGATTCAAGCATTCACACTGCAGTTTCTTCAGAAAATGCACTTTCTAGTTTGTGTTTCTTCTACAGCTCCGGACCGCTAAAAATGCGCGTGCTCTTTATGAGCTCGTTCCCGGCTCGTAACCAGCGCGTTCTGCCGTCAAGGGCGATCATTGGTTAATGGTGATCATGTGACTGATGCAAGCCAGATCCTTTTATTTAGCAAATTGTGATTAATAGTTAAATATTATTGTCGAGGGGCACAGACAGGACTCCGCACACACACACACATTAAAAAAAAATATATATATATATTTTTAAAAAGTTGCCTCAAGAAAAGGGCACTTTGGGCACCCATCAGGAAAGGGGCAGGTGCTCAAGCACCTCTAGCCCCCCCCTCTGCACGTGCCTGCTGAGACGTTATATTTGGTATATCCAGACCATCCATCGGCTCTTACTTCAGAAACATGGCTTAAAAAATTTCTCTTCAACGACATAATCCGATAAAAAAAACGATCTCTTTACCCGTCGGCTTCCCGTGGCTGTCATGTGACCGGCTATTGCAGTTAATAATACAACAGCTTCTTGCCATTTTTTGGGTTTCTTTTTATCACTGTGTAACTGAGTTCAATTGAAAGCCTGCGTGCGCTAGTACCGCTTGCCTCAAGTTCCCAGAATCCTTTGCGGTTTTACCTCTGAATGACGTCACATTTTCAATCTCTATCCTGGTGGGCTGGTCTCTAGTCAAAATGCCCGGGCCGATTTTTTGTCCCAGTACAGCCCTGCATTTGACCGTCCTGTTGCTCCCATTGAAATTTATATAGCCTATTTAAAATCTAAAACTTAAAATTGTCCGTAGCTACTGTTGTTGCCACTGTCCTGTTTGAAATGGATACTAACTAGTTAACTGACTGAATGCCCATTAACCTTATAACTCCTGTTGTGTGGGGTGTGTGTGTGTGTGTGTGTGTGTGTGTGTGTGTTTGTGTACAGAGAGACAGCCAGGTTCATAATGGATATAAGGAAGTTTTTTCCAAAAAAAGGTGCAACATTCAGGTAAAAGTGTAAGAACAAATGATCCATCAATAAAGGATAATGTTGGATCAGTGTTTCAATATTTATATCTTTTATTAGATGTTCATGTGGTTTAGTTATTTGCCTTTTGGTTGAAAGTAGACTGAGAGAGGACTTTTTGTTAGTGATCTTAATAGTATTTTTTTCATATTAATGTAATTTTTCATCTAATTAAATCTATTTGTGTATGATTGTCAGTCCAAAGAGGGAGAGAGGAAAGAGGGGAATGTGAGGAGAAAGTAAGAACCAGGTCAGAAAACGGACAGTGAACAGTGACAGGCACAACAGAAACTGTTAAACTGACAAAGAGAAAAAACCTAATTTTACTCACACAATCAGGAAGTTGTGTTCTCCCTATATTAAAGCTGCTATACAGAATCTGCAAAACAAACTGGGTTGAAACATTTTTGACCCTCTTTAACAACATTCCAACATAACATTAGAATTGATTGGGGAGATTAAAATTAATGATATATTTTTATGTGGTTCAGCCACAACTCTACTAAAACCTCAGCCAGTAATAGGTAGGCCAACTTTTGGACTATCTAGTTGTCTGTGTGACTGCCGCAGTACGTACGTGAGGAGCTGTAAAGAGAAGCAGATGCTCTGTTTATATTCTAAAAATGTTTTAAGCTTGTTTCAAAGATTCTGTACTGCAGCTTTAAATGTTTTCCAAAAGCACACATACACTTATCAGTGTTTCTCAAACTTTTTACAGTGTGTACCATTGGGAAAATGTCAAGCTCTCCCAAGTACCACTATGAAAGCATGAAAGTCATAAATCTTACAAATGGTAAATGGCCTGTATTTATATAGCGCTTTGATAGTCCCTAAGGACCCCAAAGCGCTTTACATATCCAGTCATCCACACATTCACACACTGGTGATGGGAAGCTACATTGTAGCCACAGCCACCCTGGGGCGCACTGACAGAGGCAATGCTGCCGGACACTGGCGCCACCGGGCCCTCTGACCACCACCAGTAGGCAATGGGTGAAGTGTCTTGCCCAAGGACACAACGACCGAGACTGTCCAAGCCGGGGGTCGAACCGGCAACCTTCCGATTACAAGACGAACTCCCAACTCTTGAGCCACGATCGCCCCATACAACACAAAATTATTATTTTTAAATTAGTAAAATTAGTATCTGCAATAAAGATTTTTTCATACATTGTATAAATTCTACCACAGGCAAAGTTGCCTCCATCTTAATAGTTTTTATTAATATTTTGTAATAATTTATTTGTAATGATTTATTCGGTTTTGGGAGTGTTTTCTATGTATCTGTATTATATTATACATACACATTAAAAGTGAATCTCTGTCCAAAAAATGCACTCAGTTTACTTTTTACTGAGCATCCTTCATTATTCTCCCAGTAATTAAGGTTAGGATATGTATTTTTTCTATTCCAATCCATTCTTGTTTTGCAGCATTTAAATAACCTTTATCAGATTTGATGGTTTTGTTACAGACTTTTCAAAAAAGTGTTTTGCTTTTCTTTCACAAATGTGGGGATTCAATTTTGTTAAAATGTACAAAACAGTGATGTCATGTTTTGTGACGAGGACCCAGGCACAGAGAGACTTGAATTTAAGAATCTTATGATTTAATAAAGAAATTTGCAGACTTGCACAGAGATGGTAAAATTATGATGACTGATAACGGAGACGAAGACAACAGATGATGAGGACAGGGAGGAACAGGGGTTTAAATGCACCAAGGAGACAGAGACAGGTTTATCTTGCCTGGCTGGGCAGCTCTCTGGGTGCTCATCACCCCCAAAGCTCTGATCCTAGAATCACCCCTGTATTAACATTAATGTTAATGTGTATATCAGTACGGTTCATGTCTGTATTATTGATGCTGTAGTTTTACACCATGACCACTGGAGGGCAGCAAACACAATCTACAGTCAACAGTTTCTGTTCCACACGCCTCTGCTTATCACATGACATAAAACACTCTGCATACTTTGTATTTATGACGCTGGAAGCTACAACATGATAACAAAGACTAGTTTAATCACAAAGATTAAATCAAAGAAAAGTGGAGATGTTTCAGCAGTAACCATCACCTCAGCCGATCTCTACAAAGCGCTGATGTTAGCAATTAATTCAAAGAATTAGAAAAACAAACCAGAGCAATGATTATGCAGCTCTTCTGCATTGTACACAGTTCATATTTGAAAAATAAGATCACATTTGTTCCTTTATTGATATAATTAAAGGAACGTTTCAGTGTGTAATTTGGTTTTTATTTTTTTAACCCCAATGTGTGATTCAAACCAAAGTCCTTTCAAACACCCTCTGAGCATCATCAGCGAGCTTTTCAAGGAGCAAATTCAGAACTTTGTAAGTTGTGGTGAAAGAGAGACCCATGGCTACTGGAATTCCAATAAATGGAATCCACCTTGTTGCTTCCTCTGCTGCAATTAAAGCAACTGTTCCCGCAAGTTGGGCTATCACCTTCAAGAGGAGATCTTTAGTTATTTCTGCTGCAGCCAGTGGTGAAATGATGACGGCACACAGATCAGCATAGGGCACACCTGTTCTCGCAGAAAGTCTCTTCAGAGACGGGACATCAAGACCAAACGCATGAACATAATGTGTGACAGCAACAACCAGCACAGCAGCATCAACAGCAATAGAAAGACCAGGAAGTGGAACAGCTGCTACAGCTGCAGACAGAGTAGCATAGTATTTTATTTTGGACTGAAAAGCTTTTTTCTTCTTGATGATGATCTCTGGGTTGATGTTGGGCATGACGAACAGCAGAGTGTCCCTCTTGTTTTTAGGAAGGTCTCTCTCTAAGGTCTGCTGCAAGAGAGAGAAGTCGTACAGGTGGAGCTCAAAGCTGGACACCAGGAAGACCTGCGGAGACTCGATGCCTAATCCTCTGAGTCCTGCATCACAGAAGGAACACATGTTAACATTATATAAATCTATAAAGTGATCAAACTCGGGTCTAAGTGATCAGAAACTCACTGTGAACACAGTCGTCTCTGATTTTTGTAAGAGTCTCCTCTTCAATGAAGTCTCTCTTTCTTCTTTCGGCGCGTAAATTGTCATCAATCTTTGACCGAAGAAAGTAGAACTTTTTCTTCATCTTCTGAATCTCCTGAGCGAGTTTCACGTCATTTTCTCTGAAACGAGTGTCTGAGATGATGATGAAGAAGTCAAACTTCTCAAATCCAACAAGCTCCAGGTACTTCTTAGCTGGAAACTTTGTGGTACCGATTCCAGGAAGATCCCATAAAGTAACATTGGGATAGTTTGGATGGGGGTACTCTGTGACCTCTATGGTGGTTTCTGTAACACCAGTGGGAGCAGCTCCCTCATCATCATCGGACATCCCTCTGAGGGCGTTAACAAAGGTGGATTTCCCAGAACCAGTTTCCCCTGTGATGGCGATATTTAGTGGAATATTATTTTCTCTTTCTAAATATTGTTGAATCCTTGCAGCTGCTGCTGCAGTGTCGTTGTTTTCCAGGTTTTCTCTCACTCCAGGAATTTCTTCAGGATGTGAATCATTTGGATCCTCCATGCTGATCCTGAAACAGAAAAGGAAAACCTGAGAAAACTTCACTTTTATCTGTGACAACAGAATTGAAATCACATTATAAAATCAAAGCTGATGTATCAGATTTCACAGAATACTGTAGAAAAATATGTTTGTACTTCTTTTGGGGAAAACTGTCAAACAGTTGAAATTGTCTGTGTAACGGGCCGGAGCAGGACCCAAACACCGGACTCAGAAACCCGAGCAATAAACTCAAAAGTGGTTTTATTCAATAAAGTACAAAATAACTTGGTTAACAAAACAAGGGAAATCAAACCTTCAGCTCAACAAGGAAATGGAAACACAACCATGAAGGACAAAACACACAGGACAAGGGACTATCAAAATAAAACAGGAAATAAGAAACACTGAGACACGAGCTTGACACGGAAGAGGAAGACTGAACACGTGGACAAGATGGAGGAACAGAATGGGAATGAACAACCTCCCAATAACTGAATGCACCGATAACCAGAACATAACCTTTCATATGAAGACAATCAAAACTAGAAAACCCATAAACATCTCTAAAACTGCTGTTACGGGTTCGAAATTGAGGACGAGAGTAAAACAATGATGGTCCAGAAGAGGTCAATCAAACAATTGATTTTAATGAATACACGCAGCGTGGGGAGATGTAAACTGTAAAACATCAGTTGTAAATCCCCAACCAAAAATACACTTCAGATTGTTTTTATAACATCAGGGTATTATGACGCCCCCTCATGCGTTTACAAGCACATAATTTGCATCTTAAGAACATTATTTGCCTCTTCTACAGACAGTGATCTATTCTAAGAGATAAATGCAGACACAGAAGTTCCCCTTTCTGGCATCCTCTTTCAAATATGGTCTCAGGCCTTTGAGGTCCCCATGGACTTGTCCTCCTTCTGTCACCTGTTGCTAGGCAGACTCAAATGCAACAAGAAGCTGAATACATTCAGGCCTTTGCCCAGCCACTATTCCACTGTAACAATATACTCAGCATACAAGCTTTTAAGATTATAGATTTAACTCAACGATTTAAGTGGTTATAACTGCACCTGTAATAAACATGTTAATATTTGATTATGATAACCCCTGTAATACAAATTATAACATAATGCCAACAACTTCAATAAATGCTTGGATAAAATAATAATTAATCTAATGATAAAGATGATGGTTATGTAAAATAATCCCTATAATTCTACAATTCCCTCTCTTGACGTCTCTTCCAGAGACGTCACTCCTCGACCCACTCTGTCACCTCTAGATCCCTTAATAGCATCATGGGCCCCGAAACCGCCATTCCCAGGTCCACTGCCTTCGCTCTGACCCTCTCTAGCCGTCCCCTGACTCAGCAAATCAGACAATAACCTCATGTCATCTAGGTGGTCCAGTAATAAAACGCCAGCTCCCACTTGAAAACACTTCATGCTTAAGTGGTCTCTGCTCCTTTCCTGGGTCCCTCTCTAGTGGAAATCTAGTGGAATGGACCCTCGTCATCAATCACTAAGTAAACTGAATTGGCGCAGGTCTCAAATAAGAAGTAGAAGACACTTGGGCCCTCGCTCAGGCCTGCTACTAGATTTATGTGTTTTGTAAGCATGCATGCAATTAACCTGCTATGTTCTCATCTTCCCTCAACATGTATCACCTGGACACTCTCACCAGTGAAGCTTAAAACCCTCTTGGATAGAACATCAACTCTAAACAAGCACAGTTATGCATTGTGTATAGAATGAACTCAACCTGTGAATAGAATGAATGTGATGACAAACATATTCAATATGCAATATGAACCCTGTAAACAATATTACTGATAAACAATGCTGTAAAACATGTTCTTAATGCAATCATAATAATGCAGATTATATAATAGGAATAAAAGAATTTCTGAATCCCCACATTTCTTCTGACATTCCGACAAGGAAAAAATAAATCAAACAAATAACTTAAGCTGTGTGACGGCACCTTGCGTTTACGCCAGGCTGTGAGCTGCCCTAAATCTACTTGCTACACCCCCTTTTTTCACCTAGTTTAATTTTTTCAATCCTAGTTTAAACTATTCCTGACTTCCCTCAATGCACACTGTAAAGTGTAAAAGATACAATTAGCTTTCTCCTGGTAAAAGGTCCTACATTATTTTCTCGACCTTTGGAAACATCCTCTATCGAGTTAACCCATTTCATTTTTCAAACTTAGGCCTGATTTCTTCGCCCCCTTTAACGGGTAGCACATATCCGGTCTGAACACTGTGTTTGGGCAATTTACGAATTGTTGCAGGATTTCTATGTTATGTAAAGTTCCTCTCATCCCTTTTATGCTTCCATTATAACCTATGTCTAACAAGCTTTTGATCTTCTTTGTAACATAAACAACTAGGTGTATTTGTGCTCTGTTTTTCTCCTTTCTCTGGTTGGTTCCGTTCGGTCTGGGGCTTCCAGGATTCTCGCCCCCCTGTGGTCGCTGTGGTCCTGAAATCTTCTCCTGTAAAAGATAGAAAACAAAAAGCCTCTCTCTGCTACACCTCACTAATCTACTGTGTTCATCCAATGTTCCTTTAATTATTCAAACTTGGTTCACAATATCATGTTCTGGGCTTTATCCTTTTTATTAACTTTACTTAATCTCAATGCTCTTTATGTGTGTGAGCAACGCTTTTAGTTTCATTAAACACACCCCAGGTAAAATATACATCATCCCCATGTCAGCCTAACTCTCCGCTAGAAAGCACGCTTCAAACCTTCTCTCAGGATTTATGCCTCTTTTTCTTCAAGCATATACATAACATGTGAAAATTACTGTTAATGCCAGTTACACAAGTTTCCATTATTTACAACATTTTGTTTCACCCGTCTCACCCTCACATGTTTCCTGTTCACTTATTGCATACTTATCTTTAACACCGTCTGCCTCACTAGTTGCTAAGCAGAAACAAAGCACCATGTGTTCCACCTTTGCCCTATAAAATAAATCTATGTCATGTTTGTGTCTGTAAGCATGTTTTGCATTCATTCATTACACTCCACGCCATCCCTGCAAGTTAAGAGCTATACAGTTAAAAGCTACAGGCCTTTGGCCTCGCCTATTTTAAATCAAGCAGGGGAGTTTCATTTTACTTTAAAAATAACTTTATTTAAAAATAACAATTTCTGCCTCAGTTTTACCATATCTAAATTATCAACAACCCCAAAAGTCATAAAATGATCCTAGAACCCATCTCAAATTACCTCTTAAATTCCCCCTTTATATTTGGACACACCAGATGTGTCCAAATAAATAAAAACTCAAAAAACTCAAAATGCATCACCTGGGCTTAGTAAATTAAAGGAAAAAGGTTAGTCATATTATCTCTCCAAACTCCTCAGCCATCCTCCTCTCCGATGGATCTGCTCCAGCCCTGTAAACCTGTGTTTAAGGAATAAAATCAATTCAATCATCATGTCAACTCTTCTCAAACTCCTTGCTCCATGCAAAAGTCTGGATCCTTGGAATTTCCTGGAAACAAAACCTGTACTTTACATTTCATACTCAACTCTCCCCCTTTATGATCCAATTTGTGTCATAACAAAAACTAAACTTAAAACAGAACAGTTATCAATCATGTGTTTCTTCAGTTAATGGGAACATGAGTTATATCAAAAAATGTTTCCCTTTTAGCATTTAGCATTTTATAATGTAATAACATAATCCAACCCCAGTAAATAAAACAAAAATTCCCTCCAAGCAAACATCAGCATCCCCAGAATGAAGTCTTCCACTTTTCCTGTTTGTCAACCTTTTATTTATTTCCCCCCTGGGTCCAGTCACACATTCACTCACATGCATTCACACATGATATTTTTTGCTGATCTGCAGCCTTCTGCGCACGTCATCAGATGCTCCACATCAGCAAAATGAGCTCAATCATTTGTTTTATTTCGTTTTCCTTTTTAGGAAAATAGTTCTCTATTACTTTTGACTGGATTGACTCGCTGCAATCCTTACTTGGTAATTTGTCCGCGCCGTCAGTTCACTCTCTTCCAGGCCTGCTTAGAGCAAAAATGAGAAAAAAGAGAGCTGATTGTTAGCTCATCAAAGTACAAAACAAAATCACCTGACAGGTTTTTTCTAAGTGCACTGTTATAAAAACTATGGGCCCTTTTAGACATGTCCATGTTTATCAAAACTCCCTCTATTAAAATGAAAAACAACAGCCCCAAAAAATCTTAAACCATCTTAAATTTCACCCATTCAACGCACTGAAAACCTTGTCAAAACTGCACCGTTTTACACACAACCATGTCCCCTTTGACACTTCACCATACTTAGATTCAGCCTAAAATATAAACACGTTATAACAATGTGTCAACACTAAATTATAAATTTCTTGTCCAAATCTGCACCTTCAACAGAAATACATGTTGAAACCTTAACACCTTATTGAATTATTTTCATTTTCTTTCTATACTAATCACTTACTTTTATCAATCAGTGCAAAAGCACTCCTAACTCACTCTTATAAAACTGCTTTAATCACTTTTCTTCTGTTAATTTCCATTTATTTTATTAAACATTCACACCATTCTCTCACTCATACAACCAGCAAGCTGATCTTCATTGCATATGCTTGTGTTCTTAGCCAGGTTTTCAATCAATGTCTCTATGCATCAAGCTTTGATTAGACAAGCTTCATGAGCTTGTCTTTGTAAGGTTAATGCATTTTCTGTTTGTGTGTGGTATTTTGCATCTATGGCTTCGCAGTCTCCCAGACTCCTTCCCAATTCTCCAGTTAAGCAGTCAGTTTTTTCTTTCCCCGAATTACTAGCCCAAACTTTTGATCTCCCACCTTAAATAAAAGCACTCCTGGTCTTCAGCCAGGAGTTAGGGCTTACTTTTCAGGTTCCTGGACACATCATTCTGTGAACAATTCAACCAGAAACTTGCCTTAACATATCCATTGATGTTAACCTATAATTTTCTTCCGACTGCTGCTGTGGAGAATTGGTCCGGTTCTGCTTTACTCCTGAAAATAACAAACTAAGAGATTTTCATTATTATCACAAGTGCTTAAAGGACCCACTACTGTCTCTTTCCTGTCAGCAATACCAGTTATGTCATGTTTGTGTCATGAATATGAATGTAAGCGTTTCCCTCATTGCATTTCATGTTAATTCAGTGTAAGCTGCTTTCTTCGTTGCATACCATGATCATCTTAATTAAGTGTAAGCTGCATCTTCATTGCATCCTATATTGTGCTAATCATTGCATTTTTATGTATTCATATTTAATTTATGCATCTTTTCACTGAGCTTTAAATTCAAACTATCTTACTTCTGATCCATTTCAAAAACAATCTCACATGTAACAATTTGTGTATGTGTGTTTTCTTTTTGTGTTTACCTCTTTTAAACGTGATATGGTGGACATCACTAAACAATGATGAGTTCCCGCTTCAATTTTCATTCCAATTATATCCTATATTCTCGCAGTCAAACTCGTCCAGCTTCACCTGAGACTGGTCCCCATCCCTTTCTCATAGTGTCCTGTTCGGGCTTCAAAGCTCCAGCAAACACAGTCTGTTTCTTCTCTGTTTTGGTCTTTCCGTATTTTTCTTCGACGTTAAGTTCCCGTCCGGCTTTTCAGTCTTCTCTTCCAAGATTACTTCAAGCATGGCAGATATCACACTCAATGTCCAGTGCTCTTCCACAATTCTTTATCCCACTGTTCAACTGCCCAGCCTGTATTTTCACAGTACATGTTGCTTTTCTTACATGCTGGTGCTGGTCGTCAGTCGTCATCAGTGTTAATGGATCGGGGGCACTGTCGTTTGCCTGCTGTATTCGAGTCCGCGATGTTCTGTCGGTCTTCATCAGGAGATTGACTGTCCTTTGAACTTCTTCTCAGTTTAGGGACAAAGTGACAGGTGAAGCTGTAGAATTTCAGCCAAAAAGTGGCCTGTTTTTCCCAATTGTTCCTCTATACTTTCTGCCGGTTACTCAAGGTTCAATGTTGAGAGAATTCCACCTGTATTGGCACACTAAAGCATACAATTAGTATTATATTCATTTTTTATCTTAAAACCTCGATTTGCTTCATCTTCTTAGAATTTAACTCTGTCCATTTCTCTGGGTGCTCCCCTGACATCATCAGTCACACACACACCTTCCTCTCACACACACAGCAGCACAGTATTTCCTATTTCTCTTTCCTGTTTCTACAGATTAATCAAACACTTGTTTTTTCATATTTACAGTCTACAAACCCTCTTTAGTTTTACTAAGTCTTGGTCTAAAAACAATACACCTTCCTTTCATACACACTTTTAAATAGAGCTCTTTCAAACATAAAAATAAACTCAACCTCTCATAACATCACTCATGCATTTCTTGAATTAAAAGCACTTTCAAACTTTAAAACATCCTACTTTACATCACAAAAGAAATATATTTCATACACACTTTTAAATGTTCTAACCTCTTTCAGACGCCATGACTCGTCTCACACACACTGCCTTTTCTCTCTCAAACTTCCATTTTCCACTCACTCAGACAAATCATGCAGAGACATTCAACTCAAATACTGACAGCATTCACACGGTTAAAATCACTCGAAATACGCTTTCATACGAGTATCTTGGACATGCCTTCCATAATCAGAAAGAGCAAGTCAAAAAGAAAAAAGAAAAAGAAAAACTGAAACCTCTCATCGTCTCACACACAGCTTCTCACCACACACACATAACTGAAAAATAAAACACACCAGCCTTTATGGCTCAAAATATGTACATCTATTAAAATTCAGTCACTTACTATACATCCACTACAGCAACTCAAAACTTTACTTACAATATTGTAATAAACAAAACCAGCATCTTAAATACAGGCGTTCAGCAATGTGTAACACACTCTATGAACTTCCTAAAACTCTAGGGACCTCGCAGCTGCCTCATTTGCATTTTCACACACACTCCGTCTAAAAATGGCCTCAGCACTTCAGCTCAGTGCTGGGTCAGACTCCTTTTGACGCCAAACCTCTTACTTTATATTACACAGATACACAGACGTCTTATAATTACAGTAACAACAATTATCAGGCCTGAGATTACACAACCTACAGAATTTTGACAAATTTAAATTAACCCTCCAAGGGACAAACTCCAAGTTTTTTGCGATCAATTAACCAGTCTCGGCCCCGGACCGTGGTCACATATCTAATGCCCTAACACAATTTAAAAGCGTCTAACGCCCAAGCTCCAAGCTTTACTACCCAAAAAAGCGCAAATACCGTTCCAAACGGTCAAGTGGTCCAACCACTAGTTATTCTGGAGTGCCCCAAGCTCCACAGTGACCAACTGACTATCCCTCATAGAGGACGGAGCCTAAGCGTCCCCGACTCCGGCAAGCGTTACCTCTGGGCGATGCGCTTCCTAAGACTATCCCATAGTCCCGTCCTAAGATAATTTAATTACTTTGAAAACACCCCATAAAATCACACACGCAATTCTATTGATGTCCAAGCCCGGCTTTATATTCAATTAGGACTTCACTGTCACAAACTCTTCGCCAATAACCTATAAATCTAAATTCACTCTGCAGTCCAACTGCTTTAAATACACTTATTCTCTTTACTCTTTACTTATTTTCAACGTTTCATTATCATTACTTCAATTTCAATTCTCATGAGATTTTCACCAAAATCAAAACAGACATTTAGCAGTAATTTCAGTGAGTAGACTTTCAATTTTGTCAGAACCAATTCAGCACTGTTTGGAAATAATTCAACAGGTAGTGCCTTACCTTTGAATAAGCCGGCTTATGTCCACTCACTTCGACCACTGACTCGTGTCTGCTCGTTCGAGCGCCTCGGACCCTCTCTGTCTCAACCTCCAACTCTCTCTACTCAACCCTCGGCCAATGCACCAAATGTTACGGGTTCGAAATTGAGGACGAGAGTAAAACAATGATGGTCCAGAAGAGGTCGGTCAAACAATTGATTTTAATGAATACACGCAGCGTGGGGAGATGTAAACTGTAAAACATCAGTTGTAAATCCCCAACCAAAAATACACTTCAGATTGTTTTTATAACATCAGGGTATTATGACGCCCCCTCTTGCGTTTACAAGCACATAATTTGCATCTTAAGAACATTATTTGCCTCTTCTACAGACAGTGATCTATTCTAAGAGATAAATGCAGACACAGAAGTTCCCCTTTCTGGCATCCTCTTTCAAATATGGTCTCAGGCCTTTGAGGTCCCCATGGACTTGTCCTCCTTCTGTCACCTGTTGCTAGGCAGACTCAAATGCAACAAGAAGCTGAATACATTCAGGCCTTTGCCCAGCCACTATTCCACTGTAACAATATACTCAGCATACAAGCTTTTAAGATTATAGATTTAACTCAACAATTTAAGTGGTTATAACTGCACCTGTAATAAACATGTTAATATGTGATTATGATAACCTCTGTAATACAAATTATAACATAATGCCAACAACTTCAATAAATGCTTGGATAAAATAATAATTAATCTAATGATAAAGATGATGGTTATGTAAAATAATCCCTATAATTCTACACTGCAAACCAGTGACCCAGAGACTGACAGAAATGCTAAATTCTCATTTTTAGCAGCTACTCATTAAGAAACTCATCAGTGCTGACCTACACTTACGTGATGTAAAGGGTCTGTTGTTAGTTAAACTGAGACCTCTGGACCAGTAAAATCCTGTGTACAGTACAACTGTGTAACTCAAAAGAAGCTTAAAAGGCAGCAAAATATCCACTGAGATGTTTTTAAACTGAGTCCAAAAAGTCTTGCGTTAGGTGAACACCCAATCATCTGATATTACTATTTCACAGAAAATATTATTATATAAGCCTGAAACTTCATCTTAAACAAAAAGTACTCACTGCAGGTACTCGCTGGAGTCTTCGTAACGTTAAATATTGAGAGCTGGAGCAGCAACACTGACATGTGATTTTCAGTATTGGATTTCATCCAGTCCAACCACAGCAGCCAGTTTATACCTGCCCGTTTATTATACAGGAGTTATACTGGTGTTTATCAAGGGTGGCTCGTTACACAGTGGGAACCAATGAAATCTCTCTTTTCTTTCTTTTTTTTTTTAGTCAAACTGATATCTGTGAGATAATAGGTGATTTATGACAAGAGGAGGGCTGTGTGATCATAAAGAGCTGCTCATGCTCAGCTTACTCAGCACCATGTTTTTCTCTGTTTGCCTTTGACCTGGTTGTTTTAGCTGTTACGCTGTACAGTACACAGCACTGTGTGTATTTAACATTCAGTCACCGATCAGCTACTGACACAATGTAACACTGGTTAGTGCACCTCATGGAGGACCATGTTTTTCTACTTTTTTGTTAATAAATTGGTACATTTTGGTTTGAGTGGCTCTCCCATTATTTTTCATGGCTCTAAAGCCAAACTGTGACATCTCAAACAAATGTTGTCTGAGATGTCACAAATGAGTGCTTAGCTTTAAAACACTAGTTCATATTAATAGATCCACAATCAGGAGAAGACTGAGCGACCATGGTGTGCATGGCAGAGGTATAAAGCGAACACGCTGCTCATCTGCAGAGGAATGGCTTATTTGAAGAGTTTCAGTCAGGTTTCAGAGCTCATCACAGCACAGAAACAGCTTTAGTGAAGGTTACAAATGATCTTCTTATGGCCTCTGACAGTGGACTCATCTCTGTGCTTGTCCTGCTAGACCTCAGTGCTGCGTTCGATACTGTTGACCATAATATCCTATTAGAGCGATTAGAACATGCTGTAGGTATTACAGGTACTGCACTGCAGTGGTTTGTATCATATCTATCTAATAGACTCCAATTTTCAATGCTATGCAGATGACACCCACTATATCCATTCATGAAGACAGATGTGTCAGAGGTGTGGTCCCTGGCTCAGCTGCAGGGGAGGATGGTGCAGTGAGCTCAAGGGGCGGCGCCAGGGTGGTTGGTGGGACAGGTGTGTGGTGTTTCATTAATGAGCTCTCTCTCTTCCTTTATGATTTAGTGAGGCCAGAGCAGAGTGTTGGAGTTCAGCTGGAAAGCTGCACGCGTGGGCCCCGAACCAAAGTCGAGAAAGAAACTGTCAGTAGTGTGCCCTTATCCACTCTAATCCATCTGTTTTAGGGTGGAGCCTTTAGTTATCAACCCTGAGGCAAAGGCTTAGTCACTAAAGAAGTTAAAGAACCATGTGAAGCAGAGCACATGAGAAACATCCACAACACTATTTCAGTCTCTTAATCACAAAGAGGAGGTCCACCAAATCATCAAGCACTTGAAGCATTATTCAAAGCAGACACTGGAAAATCAACCTGCCACTCCACAGACCTGTACATGAAGCAAACTGGTAACAGCTGTTTTATATTAAAGTTTGTGAATTCATACAAACGCTCCCTTATGCTGACTCAGCACGGAGCATCGTGTACCCTAATTTCACGAGAATACATTTGCAGTCTGTCACATGAGTGTAGTGGGAGCCATCCTGAATGCTACCAGTCACATTAATGTGGCCTCTTTACAATGTCCACTGGCATTTTTAAGTGTGCTACTAAAAAGCAGGAAAAGCATCCATGAAATACATGAAAAATCACTTTGTGAAAAATGATTTTGTTTTTCAGCCAACTTTACTGTTGCTCCCTCATTCTTCCTGTATAATCTCTCTGTCTTTGTGCCGTCACCCAAAAGTTAAATGTTACAGTAAATAAAAGACAAACTGATCCATATCAGTTTGTAGCAATGCTCAAACTGAATGCATCCTACTGCTGACATAGACAGGTAAAAGCATTTGACCTGCTGTCACCTGGATCTGGAGCTGTGCTGTAAACAAACACTGAAGCCCAATTAAACCAGAACAGGAACAAAAAACATTTTAGCAAACTAAAATAATAAAGTACATCAGCTGGCAGCTCCTGATATCCCAGCAGACTTGTGGATCAGAAGGTTAAAGGTCGCTTATATTTTCTAATATTCGAGCTATATTAACAAATGTTTCTGACCCTTCCTGAGTCACAGTAATGTCTCCACATTATCAGAACAGTTTAAACTTTTTCTATATTTCAGTTAAAGTATGTTTAAAATCCGAGTCACCTGTTTGTGTCATGAAATTGCGGCAGCAATAAAAGTCTTTTTTTTAGTTTATTAATAACAAACCAGCCTCTGTGTGAGAGGCAGTGACGTCACGACACCAACAACACTGGACATGAAACCAGTTTTCATTTTATCCTGTGCGCGTGAAAAGCTTCCACACAAAAATATTAAAATATTCTATTATTATTACTATTAATACTTAACAGTTATTTTCGGGGTGCTCTGATAAACTCGCCTATGGCCCTGTGTATCTTCTTCTTTGTGCTCAGTGCTCTGGCTCCGCCCCTTCTATCGAGGGCACGTCCAGGTGTGTTTGTACCTGTGAGGACTGGACGCTGTCAGATATCCCAGAATACATTTCAAACGGAGGTAAAGCAGTGATGGACGAGAGGCCGCGAAACTGTAAGTACAGGTTTGAAATATTCATTTTTCTGTGGAACAAAACAACTTTTTAGCATGTTTTAGGTTTCACGTCACCACAGCCACGAGCCGCTGCCGACAAACCAGGAAATGAACACTGCGCATGTTTCATCTAAAAACAACAAAAACAATCATTTGTTTGCTTGTTGACAGCAGACTGCTTGTTTTGTTTTGTTTTATTAAAATGGGTTTCCGGTGTAACGATGGTCGTCCCCTGACTGTCTGTTCAGAATCAAGTTGTTGGGAGATGCTCTTGTTGCCCTCATTGTCCTGCAGTGATCAGCGAGGATAGTCATCCTACAACCAAAGCAGACACCGGATATTAAATCCACTCAGTGTCTCTACCGCTGACAGAGTGAATCAATTATTTTCAGTTTACTAAACATCCAAGATTATTTCAGGGTAAACTGGCTGTATAGTTGTTCTTCAGTTAAGATTGAAGCTCTTTTATCATAAACACTGCAGCAGCTGTTTGCTGTTGTGTCATACTCCCAAGAAAACAGATGGATTTTAAAGATGAAATATTCACAGTGTTCATTTCCTCTTTAAAAAAAACAAAAACAAGTGAAGGCACATCTGTTTCAGCCTCACCGGGCAATCGAACAGCAGTTAATCTGGAATCAGCCAGAAGTTGATCTGTGAGCTAGAAGAAAACAAAGGACAGAACTTTAATCTGGTTTCTCTTCCTGTTAATCAGACCGGCTAATGTGACGTATTTATTCAGCAGTTTTAGAGGGAACAGGCCTCGTGTGGCCATGAAATTCTGACCCTCTGAAGATGGAGGACTGTGAATAAAAACTGTCTGTAATTCATAAACAGTTAATTTAATCTCATGTCAGTTATTTGATTTAAAACTGTGTGTCTTTGTATTTTTCCAGAAATTATGGAGCTGAGTACTTGTGGTATTTACACCCCAACCACATCCTCAACTTTCAACCAAATTTGGGCGGAGCAAAGCAAAGAATGTTCTCATCAAAAATAGGTTTTAGGCCGTTAATACCTCTGTTAACATAAATTAAAAAATTCAGAAAATTTGGGACAACAGTGAAAATGAAAAAAGTCTGATGTCTGTCCCTCCCACATAAAGAAATTCATTGTGATCTCAGTTTTAACATCACAAAATCGTTTTAACAGCAGTGTGTACACTTTTTCTTTCCACTGCAAATCCTTTTTGGGTTGCATCAGGAAGGACAGCTGTGAAAAACCTGACAAATCAAACGTGGGGAGCTCCCCGCTGTGGCGGCCTTTTCTGAATAAAGAAAGTGACCAAAAGTAGATAAGATGAAAATGAAGAATTCGAAGTAAATTGTAAGATTATTCAACAGTGTCCTGATCTTTGATATATGTGATTTTTACACTTTTTTTTTTCTCAAGGATGAGCATGGAGTCCCGTCCAGGAGAAACTGCTGGAGTTAAAGCAGACCTGGAAAACACTGACTTTGGTGCAGCAGCTGCACCAAGAAGATTAAAGCAAAGGAACACGCCGCTAAATGTTGCCATCACAGGAGAGTCGGGTTCTGGGAAATCTACTTTTATTAATGCTTTCAGAGGTGTCGGTGATGAAGATGAGGGCTCTGCACCCACTGGTGTTGTGGAAACCACCTCACAGGTTACACCGTACCCCCATCCAAAGTATCCCAGTGTTATCTTGTGGGATCTCCCTGGAATCGGCACTACCAGATTTCCAGCTGATGAGTACCTGAAGCTTGTTGGATTTGAGAAGTTTGACTTCTTCATCATCATCTCAGACTCTCGCTTCAGAGAAAATGATGTGAAACTTGCTCAGGAGATTCAGAGGATGAAGAAAAAGTTCTACTTTCTTCGGTCAAAGGTTGACAAAGATATACGAGCCGAGAAAAGAACCCGGAGAGAGTTCAACGTGGAGAGGACGCTTTCAACCATCAGGAAGAACTGCACCCAAGGTGAGCTTCTTCTTTTCTGTGTTCTTCTCTGTAGATTAGAGTTATTATATTTGTTTCACCCTAAACACCATTTCCATTTACTAATAATAATAATAATAATAATAATAATAATAATAATACTACATTTTATTTGAAAGTGCTTTTCAAGACACCCAAGGACACTTGCCAATAGAATAAAACACACAATAGAACAATAACAATGAAGAAAAATAAGAAAACAAAAGCACAAAGTAACATAAACAAACAATAGGTTCACAGTGAATATGCAGATTTGAACAGATGGGTTTGAGTTGAGTTTTAACCTGGGGGAGAACCAGTGTTTCTTATATCTGGGGGCAGAGCAGCTGAAAGCTCTGCTTCCCATGGTGGTGAGGCAGAAAGAAGGCACAGCAAGCTGGATAGAAGAAGAAGCTCGAAGTGAGCGGGTGGAAGAGGTGGTGCTTAACAGGTCAGAAAGGTGAGGAGGAGCGAGGTTATGAAGGGCCTTGAAGGTGAGCAGAAGAAGCTTGTATACTATCCGGATTTTCACTGGGAGCCGGTGAAGTTCCTGGAGAACTGGGGTGATGTGCTGGTAGGAGGGGTTCTGGTGATAATGCGGGCGGCAGAGTTTTGAACCAGTTGAAGCATATGGTGGGATTTTTGGGGGAGACCATGCAAGGGAGAATTACAGTAATCACTGTGGGAGGCAACGAGACTGTAGACAAGAATGGACGGAGACTGGGTGGAAAGAGAAGGACGTAATCTGTTAATGTTACGTAGATGGAAACAGGCAGAACGGGTGAGATCAGTGATGTGAGATTTCTCATATCTACACTCTGGCTGCCGAGCTTTGGCCTTCAATGCTCAGAGGTCAGAGGTGAACCAGGGAGCAGAGCGAGCGAAGGAAACAGTGAGTTTTTACAGGAGAATCAAGGACATTGAGTAAACAATTATTATAATATAACAACAGATCATCAGGGGTAGAATAGAGGTCTGGAATCTGAATATTGTCCAATCTGGTAGTGAGAATGTCCATATCAATGGACATTTACAATTTAGTTATATGTATCAGGTGTAGTGATGCAGCGTGAAGGATCACAGTAATAATCACATAATAACTCACTGTATGAGTAGATTGCTCTTAACATGGAGCTAACTAAATACAACAATATATAAGCAGATATTTTATATGCTGTATGGTTCATTTCTCCCCTGTAGAACCCGGAGAGATTCTACAGGGGAGATTCTTTCAGTTAGTTTTGCACAATGTTTCACAAAAACAAAAAATTCAGCAACACATCATGTAAAACTCCAGTATCTGATTTAAAAACACTGGTGAGCCTCTGAGTAGATGCACCTATGGAATAAATGTGAAAGTCCAAGCTGACTTCGTTCTTCTGTTATCATCTTTACAAGACTTTTAGAAAGGTTGACCTCTGACCTTCAGCTTGAGGTTAAGGTCACTGAGATTTGAACTCATCTGAGGTTTTTACTAGATGCCTCTATGGTGTCCATCTGAAAATCCAATGTCACGTCGTTCTCGCCGAGATGACGACAATCCTCCATCAGCCTTTTACGGCTGAGGGGTGAAAGCATGTGTTGGTGTAAGCAGGCCGTGGCATCAATTACTGAGACAGTTTCTCCAAGCATTACCAGAAGTTACACCAGGATGCAGCACACAAAGAAATCCACATTCAGATGTGTTAGTCTGCATTTCTCATTTAATCTTCACACCGTGTGTTTCTTCTGTGACGCAGGACTGAGAGATTTAGGCATCGAGTCTCCGCAGGTCTTCCTGGTGTCCAGCTTTGAGCTCCACCTGTACGACTTCCCTCTGTTACATGAGACCCTAGAGAGAGAACTTCCTGAACACCAGAGAGATGTTCTGCTGTTTGGTATATGCAACATCATCAGGAGGAAGAAAGAAGTTTTTCAGGCCCAAATAACACTCTATGCTACTCTGTCTGCAGCTGTACGTACAGCACCTCTGGGGATTTCTGCTGTGGTTGACAGCACCTTAAAGGCTGCTGTCACAGCTTATGTAGCTGGGTTTGGTCTTGACAGCCCATCTCTGAAGAGACTTGCTGCCATCACAGGTGTCTCCTACACTGATCTGTGCGCTGTCATCAATTCACCGCTGGCCACAAACACCATAACTGCAGATCTTATCCTGAATGAGTTGACGACACTTCCAAGCACAGCTAAAATAATGGGAGCAGATAACGTGTGCAGGTTCATTCCACTGTTTGGATCCCTGCTGACAGCTGGTTTCTCTTTCACTATAACCAGTCGAGCTCTGCAGTTTTTCCTCAGTGAGCTCGCCGATGATGCTGAGAGGGTGTTTAGAAGGGCTCTGAGTTTGACCACCTCAGTGTGGTATTGTTAAAAACAAGCAATCCTCACGAATTTCACCATTTTTAGACGAGCTGTAAACTGGAGGAAAACCAGTGTTTCTCTGAGCTGTGGGTCGTTTGGTGTTCCATATCACTCTATATCTGGAAAAGTGCAGCAGTTTCCCCTCTCATCCAAGAGATTTGCTTCTATCAGCATCCACTGGTCTGTTTGTTTGTTCAGGTAGATCATCGCAGATGAAAGTGGAAAAAGATTTAGAGATCCCAGAGTGCTGCGTGTTCCCAGAGTACGAGCTAAGTGACCGACAGCAGGCATTCAGATAAAAACCAAATGTCAGCTCTTCTTTGGAAACAAGGTTGTACATCAACTGTTTACAGTGCAGCTGTTTAATCATTGTGGAGCTTTTTCACATTCTTTGTGTGTCTGTTAAAATCTGCACTTTGTATATGAGAAAAAGCGTTCTGTTCTCTGTCGAGATGATCCCACACTGCTTCAGTAATGTTGAGGTCCAGGCTCTGGAGAGACCCATCCATGACTGATAATCTTCCATTGTGTAGTTTTTTTTTTTTGTTTGTTTGTTTTTGCTTTTACTGTACTGGTAGAGTTTTTGAGATCATCGTAATACTGAGAAATGAAGCTGTGGTCACTTCAAATTATGACGTTACTTTTGTGACCCGATCCCAAACACCACTGGCTAAACTTCATATCTACCTAAGTACAATCTCATTTAATATATTTCAGTGTGTTTGTGAGTCTTTAGCACACACAAAGTTAGTGATGGACGATGACCTGTACTGTTTATGTTTTGCGTGCTTCCCTTAGGCAACATTATTAGAAGATATATATACAGTCCCGAAGTTAAAGACCACCTGAAAAATGGCAAAAAATCATATTTTGCATGGTTGGATCTTAACAAGGTTCCAAGTAGAGCTTCAAAATGCAATAAGAAGAAATAGGAGTGAGACAAAAAAAAATTTTGAGCGTGCGATTTGTTGAAAACAACACTTAAACTGAAACAGGCTGTTTTACAGCTGATCAAAAGTTTAGGACCACACCTCCACAAAAATCTGTAAACCCTAAAATAAAAGTTCCAAACATGAACTCAGTAATGAGGAGCTCCACCATTATTGTTGATCTCTTCAAAAATTTGTAGCGGCATGCTTGATGCAAGCGTCTCCATGAGGTGAGTGGGAACATTTCTCCAAGTGGTGAAGAGCCGGCTCGAGGGTTGGTGTCCTGGGTCAACACACCTAAATCAGATGATTAGTTCATTCCCAGGCCTCTGGAGAACTTCAAGACATGTTGAGGAGGTCATTTAACCATTTAAATCAGCTGTGTTGGATCGAGGACACATCTAAAACCTGCAGGACACCGGCCCTCGAGGCCTGGAGTTGCCCACCCCTGGTCCAAACAGTCACCTCTGTGACGTTCAAGGAGACGAGGCCTTGAAGACGTTTTTTGTTTTTGAAGCCCTTTAGCCTCAGATGCCCACTGATGGTTATGGGGCAACAGTAACGGCCTTAATTTGGGTCGAGGTTCATCCAGTGTCTTGACGGACAGCCAATTGGATCCTCCGGCTCAGTGCTGGTGACATTTTTTGGGTCTTCCACTTGACTTTTTTGTTCCATAACCCTCAGGATCATTTAAGAAATTGCAAATGACTGTTTACTGCGTCCCACCTCAGAGAGGAGCAGTTCAACAACCCAACCACGTTCAAAAAGGGAACGTTTTTTGCCTTCAGAATGTAATAACAGTGGTACTACTGACAGAAAATGACAATGAATCCACAGTTTTGCACAAATTTGGACTTTTTAACCTTGTTAAGATCTAAACATGCAAAATATGATTTTTGACATTTTTCAAGTGATCTTAAACTGTATTTTCATCATTTTGCACATGATTCCCTGTTATATTTATCTTTGAAGCCAAATCACATAAATGTCTGAATGAATTGTATTTTTAAATTCAGAAAAGAACCAAGGTTTCCAAATTTGTCCCTAAAAAATCAGATTCGGATCCCATTTCCTCTCCTTCCAGTAACTCTAAGGAACGTTTAACCATCGACTTTCAGTGCACATATTTAAAAGATATGTAGGACTGCTTTCTTCCATTTGCACGATATCTTTAAAATTATAAACAGCCTGTCTCAGAGTGATGCTTACGAACTAGTTCATGCATTTATTACTTCTTGGCTGGACGACTGTAATTCATTATTGTCAGGATGTGCTCTCTCTCAGCATCTCGAGTACTGAAGGGGACTAAAGTAGAGATCATATTTCCTCTATACGAGCTTCTCTTCTTTGGCTCCTGTTAAATGCAGAATTTAATTTAAAATCCTGCAGCTCAACAATAAAGTCCTGAATAATCAGTCGAACCAATAGGAGGGAACTTGGAAACAATAAGTTCAAAACGAGGAACTAAACCCACGAATGCAAACTTCAGCAGCACCGAATAATGTAAAAGAACCAAAACTCAAATATTACATCAAGAGCTAAACGCTCACCATCCTCCAGTGATAATTAAACTAAATGAGGAAGTTAAAACTCAAACAAACAAACATCAAAAATGTAAATGTAAATATTCCATTATACCTCACTGAGTTTCCTGCTTTTAGTCTGAACACCAACAGACATGAACTCTCTTTAATAGCGGGTGCTTTTAAAGGTTTTATGAATGAACTGCTTATTTTAGGGTTCTTGTTTTTAATGATTGTGATTGTTCGTTGCCTTTGACTCATTTCAGGAATAAATGTAAACACTTTTCATTTAATAATTAAACTTCAGACCTAGAAGAAGAAATAAATTTGTGGTACATTGTCAGCTTCTGTGTTTGTGGTCAAACCTTTTCCTGCTTTCAGCTCCTGAACTCAGAGCTCTGACACACTGTGACATTGTTCTCTTCCTCATCGCGGTTTGTTACCACTAATCATTAACTGGGATTTGTCATTAACAGAGTTTTTTCCATCATTCTCTGTGTTGATATATGTGAGCAGCTGCTGAGAGTTTTTCCTTCCTGATCAGCGGTTAAGATGCTCGTCCTCCCCTCAGACTCTCTGATGTTCAGCTTTCTTCCTGACATGATGTTTGCTGGTTAAAGTCTGTCTGTGGGTGAACAAAGATCTTTGCTGATTTTGTGGTGATGTATTCACTTTTGGTCTGATTCAGTGTTTTGCATATAACTTTTTCCTTATATATAAACAAGCTGACAGGATGCACGTTCCAAGTTTGATGGTTATTTGGCTGATCTTGGAGAGTAAAGATGAAAATAAGCAGCTTGTTAGATGCATGTTTATAATGGGACTTTCCATTTGGAGTCGGGGCAGATGTCCATCTGGAAACAGGAATAAGAATAAAGAAAAGTTTCCTCCACTATTTGTGTTGTTGATGTTTGAGATCAGATTAGAAAACATGAAACATGAGGAAGCTTCAGTTTTCCTGTGAAGGATTCCTCTCTTATTGGCTTTATTTAGTGAGTTATATTTTGTGTGTGCGCACAGAGTCACAACTGAATGTTAGATTAAGAACTGCAGTCAGACCCAAACACTGTTTACCGGCCAGACAATCAGCTGATCTTCCTCAACGATCAGCACACCTGCTTCCACTTCCTGATCAGCCTCTCAGGATTTATATCGCTGCTCCATCATCATCCACCTTTTACCAGAGTGTCTGTAAAATACATTCCTGACATTTCTGTGCTTTTCTTACTGATGAATAATTCAATTCAATTCAATTCAATTCAATTTTATTTATATAGCGCCAAATCACAACAGAAGTCGCCTTAACCTCCTAGGACCTGGCGTCCACATATGTGGACATCACATTTTGGGTTATTTAGACCAAAATACTCAATTTAGCTCCACATGGGCCTGATATCCACTAACGAGGACATTATACTGCTACTGTTCTATCAAAATTTTAAACAAATATCCTCATATGTGGCTCTCATTTTTCTTAAACACAAAAATAAGGTAAAAAAAAAAAAAATCTGGTAATTCTTTGTTTTTACATTCATCAGGCCCCAATATGCCTAAATATCAAAGAGAAATTAAAAATACATGCTGTGGAAGAGTCCGGGTCTTAGGAGGTTAAGGCGCTTTTAATTGGACAGTTGTGAATGAGCCATATAAATAAAATTAAATTTAAACTTATTCAGTGAAATCTATTGTTGAGTTAAAAACAGACCAAACACACTTACACTAATTCTAATATGTTTATAAACAGCATTTTATTAATAACATGGCTGATGGTTATAAACAGTTTATATTAGATGTGTTGTAGTTCCTGATGCAGCCCACTGGGGGGCAGTGAAAACAAACTGTTTTATCATTTTACTAAATCACAAATAAAATACAAGTTCAGATAAAAACAGCAGCCATCATATCAGCTGATTACACACACACAATGTCAAAAAGCATCACAGCAATGATTCAGCAGCTCCTCTACATTATAAACAGGTTTTATCTGTAAAACAGGATCAAATTTATTCTGATCACTGTGAAAGAGAAATGTGCAGCTGACTGTGACTCAGTACATATATATTGTTTTGCCTTTGTTAAATATTGCAGTGAGAGCGAGAGTGTGGAGCAGACACACAGCAGGGTCAGAGGTCAAATCCAGGACTCTGCATTTAGCCACACATGTGGTCACCTGTTCAACCTGTGAGCTAATCTGGTGCCTGGATTCAGTCATTTAGGAAAATTTACACACAGCACACAGTCACTAAGCTTCATTTGAGTTTTACTGACCCAGAGCTTTTTCAAACACCTTCTCAGCATTTTCAGCGAGCTCACTGAGGATAACATTCAGAACTTTATAAGTTGTAGTGAAAGAGAGACCCATGGCTACTGGGATCCCAATGAATGGAATAAATCTGGATGCTTCCTCTGCTACAATTAATGAAGCTGTGCGTCCCACTTGGGTCATCACCTTCTGGAGGAGCTCTTTAGTTATTTCTACTGCAGCCAGTTGTGAAATGATGACAGCACGCAGATCAGCGTAGGGCACACCTGTTCTGTCAGAAAGTCTCTTCAGAGACGGGATATCGAGACCAAACGCATGAACATAATGTGTGACAGCACCAACCAGCAAAGCAAGGTCAACAGCAATAGAAAGACCAGGAAGTGGAACAGCTGCTCCAACTGCAGACAGAGTGGCGTAGTATTTTATTTTGGACTGAAAAGCTTTTTTCTTCTTCCTGATGATCTCTGGGTTGATGTTGGGCATGACGAACAGCAGAGCATCTCTCTTCTTTGAAGGAAGGTCTCTGTCTAAGGTCTCATGTAAGAGAGAGAAGTCGTACAGGTGGAGCTCAAAGCTGGACACCAGGAAGACCTGTGGAGACTCGATGCCTAATCCTCTGAGTCCTGCATCACAGAAGGAACGTGTTAACATGATTACACACATAACAACAAATAATGTAAAGCTAAGAGCCGAATATTAAAGTGAATCTATAAAGTGCTCCCACTGAGCTGTAAGTAATCAGACACTCACTGTGAACGCAGTCGTCTCTGATTACTTTGAGAGTCTCCTCTTTATTGAAGTCTCTCTTTCTTTTCTCAGCATTTATATCGTTGTCAATCTTTGAGTGAACAAAGTAGAACTTTTTCTCCATCCTCTGAATCTCCTGAGAGAGTTTCACGTCATTTTCCGTGAAGCGAGTGGCTGAGATGATGATGAAGAAGTCAAACTTCTCAAATCCAACAAGCTTCAGGTACTTCTTAGCTGGAAACTTTGTGGTGCCGATCCCAGGGAGATCCCATAATTTAACATTGGGATAGTTGGGATGGGGGTACGCTGTGACCTCTGAGGTGGTTTCTGTTACACCAGTGGGAGCAGCTCCCTCCTCATCATCACATAGTCCCCTGAAGGCATTAACAAAGGTGGATTTCCCAGAGCCAGATTCTCCTGTGATGGCGATATTTACTGGAATATTATTTTGTTGTTTTAAATTTTCTTCAATCTTTGCAGCTGCTGCAGCAGTGTCGTTGTTCTGCAGGGCTTCTTTAACTCCAGGAATGTCTTCCATATGTAAGTCATCTGGGTCCTCCATGCTGATCTTTAAACAAAAGATGAAAAATGTGGAAAATATGACTTTTTTCTTGAACTGCAGAATTTGTACTTAGCTACTTTAATTTGACATTAAAATGTAATCATATATAATGATCAGATTAAACTGAAACCTTAATCTTTAAAGTTGATTTTGAGGTGGGATCCCAATTTTTGGAATATGTCTATTTTAAGTTTTGGGAGGCGACTGGAATAAAAATAAAACTAGTTTAACATGTTGCTCCATGAGAAGCACGAGCTGTGAGTGTATCATCAGTCATGTAGTGACTGTTCTTCTTTAAATGTGAGGCTTTTAGACATGAAACAGATCATAAACATGGATGTTAGAAGAAAACTAGTAAAGGTCATGAATAAGACTGAAGGCGGGTCAGTGCTGATTCATATTAGTTTATAAAGCACAGTTACTGAGACGTCTGTAGATTATTCAGTATTTATTTCAGTGTGCTGTGCAATTTTTTAATCACATTTAAAGATCGCTCCAACGTAAATTAATGAACAAATCAGTTATTTCTTATTTCCACATTATCTCCCATGATGCTCCTTTTATGGCCGATCATTTAACAAAGTGCTTAAAATGATAGTTTTGACCTTTCTTAAAAAAAAGAAGAAGAAGAAGAAGAAGTGTATATGTGGCTAATGAAGCGCATTGTGCACAGTTTGCATTGTAAATATTAACCACAGAGAAATGAGGAACAGCAATAAAAACACGTACAGCTGAGCTGTGATGTCATCAAGTACACGGGAGCTCCAGCTGTGCGTCCTGGAAAGTCTGGACTCCCGAGTCAAACTGCCAAGTACAAACCAGGAAGTTCTAACTGAGTAAAGCTATCTGATACTGAGGAACACCTCATACCTGTCTGAGACATTTAACCATCGACTTTCAGTGCACATATTTAAAAAAATATGTAGGACTGCTTTCTTCCATTTGCACAATATCTTTAAAATTATAAACAGCCTGTCTCAGAGTGATGCTTACGAACTAGTTCATGCATTTATTACTTCTTGGCTGGACGACTGTAATTCATTATTGTCAGGATGTGCTCTCTCTCAGCATCTCGAGTACTGAAGGGGACTAAAGTAGAGATCATATTTCCTCTATACGAGCTTCTCTTCTTTGGCTCCTGTTAAATGCAGAATTTAATTTAAAATCCTGCAGCTCAACAATAAAGTCCTGAATAATCAGTCGAACCAATAGGAGGGAACTTGGAAACCATAAATTCAAAACGAGGAACTAAACCCACGAATGCAAACTTCAGCAGCACCGAATAATGTAAAAGAACCAAAACTCAAATATTACATCAAGAGCTAAACGCTCACCATCCTCCAGTGATAATTAAACTAAATGAGGAAGTTAAAACTCAAACAAACAAACATCAAAAATGTAAATGTAAATATTCCATTATACCTCACTGAGTTTCCTGCTTTTAGTCTGAACACCAACAGACATGAACTCTCTTTAATAGCGGGTGCTTTTAAAGGTTTAATGAATGAACTGCTTATTTTAGGGTTCTTGTTTTTAATGATTGTGATTGTTCGTTGCCTTTGACTCATTTCAGGAATAAATGTAAACACTTTTCATTTAATAATTAAACTTCAGACCTAGAAGAAGAAATAAATTTGTGGTACATTGTCAGCTTCTGTGTTTGTGGTCAAACCTTTTCCTGCTTTCAGCTCCTGAACTCAGAGCTCTGACACACTGTGACATTGTTCTCTTCCTCATCGCGGTTTGTTACCACTAATCATTAACTGGGATTTGCTCAGTCTGAGTCTTTAGAAGAAGAGATCAATGAGAATATAGCAACAAAAACTAGCTGTGACACTTTTTAATTTCATTAACCGGTTATTTAAACTAACCTGCAGGTGTGACTTCAATCATTTTAGAATTTTAGAAAGTTTATGGTAACCTGCAATCATCTGAAAAACTCTGAAAATATTTATTCTCATAGTTGGAAAGACCGAGACTTTTAAAATCAGATTGTGTGTGTGTGTATGTGTATGTGCTTTCTCTGTGACAGCAGAATGAAATCTGCTGCATTAATGACACTGAAACACAAGAACGACCATCTAAACCAATCAAGAGCAGGGACACGTGACAGCAGCAAGAAGTTTGCAGAAAGTGTGATCACATGATGGAGGTTTACCTGCGTGCTGTTGGATGATAAGAGCTGTACGCAGCAGTGAGTCTGATGATGGATGGAGCTGGTGGAAGTCAGTGTGTGTACTGGTCTCTGAACTCTGAACCTCTACTTATATGTGTGTCCTGTAGCTCCGCCCCCTGAAAACAGCAAAGCATGTCTGATCTTTGGTCCTTCCTGTAGCTGTGAGTGGTCACTGCTCCAAAGACGAGCGTGCACAAGCAGGATTCTGCAGAGACTTGAAACTCAAAGTAACTTGTGAGATTGGAATTTATTCCTGGAGCCTGTGAACTGCCAGCTTTTTGTAACTGTGTTATTCATGTATACATGTTCTTCATGAATTCAGTTTTAGCTCTGTAAATAATTTACTCAGTCATTTCAAATTGCTTTGTTAAAACAGGAAGCTTTTCTGGGAGGTTTTGATGGCTGGGAAATAGTCCTTGACCTCACTCTGGCATTTGTGCAAAATGCCAGTGAACTGATGCCTGTTGTCATCAGTTATGTAATAATTTATTTTTCTGAGTGTGTGTTATGTTCAGCAGTGGAGTGTTATTTATGTTTAGCAAGTCGAAGCAGAAAGGAAGTGTGAGAAGATCACCAGGACTCTGGATGTCAGCAGGCTGTCAGTGACTCTGCTGAGCCTGAAAATGAGGCTCTGATGGAGCATCATGGCTCTCACATGCCGACTTGTTGTTTTGAAGGAGTTTATGTTTTTGTAAAGAATCGAAACATTGTTACCAATTACATGTTGAAAATATTCACTTATACTGTAGTGTAAGTAGAATTATTCTTTACTTACGTGCAGATACTTGGGGTGGGGGGGACACCTTTCTGGTGGCTGCTGACAACAGAGCAGATGGGACCCCTCTGGGGGCTTTGGAGGAGGCCAGGAACAAAGGTGGCAAAGACCGTCTGAGGGCTGGGCAGGCGGCCGGTGATAAAGATAGTGGAGAAACCTGCGTGACTTGGCAGGACGTCTGCCATCCAGTCTAGGTGCTGGAAATCAGGGCCTCGACTCAGGCAACACCCTCAGGCTCAGACTCTGACAGCTGGAGCTGTGCAGGACCCTCTGGAGGCTTAATTCCTCCAGAAACACAATTCTTTGATTCTTAATATGCTTTTAAAAAAGTGATTCTTAAAATCCAGACTGTTTTTCTTTTTTTCTTGTTTTTTTTCTATTTAAATGATCCAGACTGGCTCCATAACTACTTTGTGTTAAATAACCACTGAGTAGTTAGTCTAACTGCGACTCCTCAGTAAATCTGTCTTTCTACCATCATCCACTGTGAAATATCCACTCTGATAAGTACTTTGGAGATGCTCCTCACCCTGTGGGATCTACTATCTAACCAACTTGTAACAGGACTGCTGCTGACTGATGTCTTGTGTTGTTCATGTCTTTAATTCAGTATCTGTGATGAAGCTGACTTCCATCTCTCAGTGAAGAAAGTGTGCTGTATTGATGGTTTCAGCAGTGGCTTCGACTGATTATGTCCTATAATGTTGAAAAAGAAAGTTAATCATTGAAAAAAGTCAGTTAATGATGAACAGTAAGAGTAATTTGAGTTTTAGTATCAGCTACTGTAAACACTGAATGCTTAAAGCCTGGTTTTACAGCCAGCTGTATGAGTACAATGTAGAGTCTTATCATAGTTTCGATGACGGGGCAGTAACCATTCAGTCTGGGTCACAGTGATATCTTCACTGACAAACTGCACCATTTACAGGAGATGAACCCAGACTCACTGAGTGTCAGTGAGTCTGGATGAAGAGAATTAAGAATAAGAATAATAATAATAATAATAATGAATCATAAATGACTCATGTGGTCAGTCTTCATGCTGTTTTTGTTTTCACTTTGAGGCTGGAGGCGTTATTGACAGGATACAAAGCAGGTCTCCTCCTGCTGTGGCTGACCAACGAGATATTTATTGACATTTACTCCAATTTTATTTATACAGCACCAACTCACGAAAAGCTCAGTGAGATTTATATTAAAAGGCAAAGACCCTACAATGTTACAGAGAACACCTTAACAAGCAGATGATGAGGAGCACTTTGGTACAATGGGGAGGAAGAACTCCCTTTTAACAGGAAGAGACTTCCAGTAGAACTAGAATCAGGGAGGATGAACTCTCTCCTGTGATTGGTTGTGGGAGGATGCAAAGGAGAAAGAAAAGAACGCAGCACAAAACAGAAAATGGAGAAGAGAAAATCTAACAACAATTCAATTAAAGTTTTATTTATACAGAAGAAGAAACATTCAGTGCATCATGGGAATCCCCCAGCAGCCTACAGCTATTGCAGCGTGTGAAAGACTCGGAGCCACACAGCGTTCTGTAACTGTTTCTTTCTTTTATTTAACGTTATGCGCACACAATGCTTCCAGCTCGCCACCTCTGATTTCTCTGTGGCCAGCTTTCCAGTTGGCTCCACTGCGGTCCTCCGCGTCACTAAAGAAGGAACAGAGTTCATCAATGTGATTCCTTCCACCTGACCCTCAGCTTCCCTGGCACTGCCCCTCGAGCCCGCTGCACTGCCCCTCCACTGCAGCGGAGCCAGAGACCAAAACCACACAGCGTAACTTCAGGCTCACCTGATCCAGCCCTAACTATATGCTTTACCAAAAAGTTTTAAGCCTAATCTTTAAAGTAGAGATGGTGTCTGTCTCCTGAAAGATTTGAGTGAAATGTGTGTCTCAGTCATCCCGGTAAGGAAATCCCGGAAAAGTTAACTCTGTTTAAGTGGATGTTGTGTTTGTCAGTGGAAGTGAATTGCATCATGGGAAGTTTCCCAGCATTCTTGTAGCAGCATGGCTACTGGCAGGGTCTCCTGATCCAGCCCTAACTAAAAGCTTTTTAAAAGCAAAGTTTGAAGTCTAATTTTAAAAGCTGAAGCTGAAGAGTTGAAAGGCTTGTCCAGATGACATAGTAACTTTATTTAAAGTTTTTAGTTTATTTCAAAGAGACAATGCATATTAATTAACATGAAAATATGTCAGATTTAGCTACACAGGCAGTTAAATTTATGTGAAAACATGTGAAAATAAATCAGAGAGAAATGCATACATGCATGCGGTGGGTTCAGAAACTAGTTAGACCTTCACTTTTTTCAGCTTTATTATGTTGCTACAACGTAATACAATTGCTTAAATTTATTTTTCTGCTCATAATTCTACACTCACTATTCTATAATAAGCAGAAAATTTTAAAGAGATTCTTTGAAGTTTTAAAAATTTTAGAGATATGTCACCATTATGAATCACATTTGGACCCTTTCACCTTTGGCAGCAACTAGCAAAACCTCAGCATACAGGAGATTTTTTGCCAGGCCTGAGGGTGTTTTTAAGATCCTCATTTCATATTTAGTGGTGACTCGAACCAAATTCCATCGCAGATGAAACATTTTGTCACCAATAAGTTAGGTACAGATGAAAGTCCAACATAACACGTGAATAAACAGTTTGTAAAATCCTGTCCACATCACATCCAGTAATTATAGAAATAATTTTTGTTATTACATTATCACATAATAACTTCCAACATAACAAATACTGAATTATAACGAGTGTATGATATAAAGTACTAGCATTAGAAATTCTGCTGTTTTTGTTGTGCACACAGGTTATATATAAATGGAAGGAAGGAAGGAAGGAAGGAAGGAAGGATGGATGATGGATGCAGGATGGATAGATATATGGATGATGGATGCAGGATGGATGGATGATGGATGCAAGATGGATGGATGGATGATGGATGCAGGATGGATGGATGGATGATGGATGCAGGATGGATGGATGGATGGATGGATGGATGATGGATGGATGGATGGATGGAAGGATGATGGATGCAGGATGGATGGATGATGGATGGATGGATGATGGATGCAGGATGGATGATGGATGCTGGATGGATGGATGGATGGAAGGATGATGGATGCAGGATGGATGGATGATGGATGGATGGATGATGGATGCAGGATGGACGGATGATGGATGCAGGATGATGGATGGATGGATGGATGCAGGATGGATGGATGGATGGATGGATGGATGCAGGATGGATGGATGGATGCAGGATGGATGGATGGATGGATGGATGCAGGATGGATGGATGGATGGATGGGTGCAGGATGATGGATGCAGGATGATGGATGGATGGATGCAGGATGGATGGATGATGGATGCAGGATGATGGATGGATGGATGGATGCAGGATGGATGGATGGATGGATGGATGCAGGATGGATGGATGGATGCAGGATGGATGGATGGGTGCAGGATGATGGATGGATGGATGGATGCAGGATGGATGGATGCAGGATGGATGGATGGATGCAGGATGGACGGATGATAGATGATGGATGCAGGATGGATGGATGGATGATGGATGGATGATGGATGGATATATAAGGTCACATTATTGTGTTGATGTGTAAAGGTGGGAGAGGTTCCTCTGTTGTTTCTGAGGACATGAGACCTGCTGAGGCCTCTGATACACTGATCAGCTGTAAGGATGCTGGTTTACAGCTGGATTCACTGCATATTCAATGATTTAGGAATTTTATTTCATACCCGTCTGTTTCAAACGTGTCACTTTATCGCCTTTCACTATTTAAATCACACTGAGGTGTTCAGACCCAGAGCCTTTTTAAACACCTTCTGGGCGTCTTCAGCGAGCTGGTTGAGGATGAAATTCAAAAGTCTGTAAGTTGTGGTAAAAGAGAATACCATTGCCAGCGGGATTCCAACTATTGGAATGAATCTGGAAACTTCCTCCAGTGCCATAAATGTAGCTGCTCCTGCAATTTGGCTCAACACCTTCAGGAGGAGCTCTTTTGATATTTTCACCGCAGCCAGCGGGGAAACGATGACGGCACGCAGATCGGCGTATGGCACGCCTGTGCTGGCAGACAGTCTCTGCAGAGACTTGATATCAAGACCAAATCCAAAGACGTAATCTGTGACAGCCCCGACTAGCACCGCTATGTCAACAGCAATAGAAAGCCCAGGAACTGGAACAGCAGCTACAGCCGCAGAGAGAGCGGACAACCAATACAGTCGGCGCTTGAAAGTTTTTTTTCTTCTTGTCGATGATCTCCAGGCTGATGTTGGGCATGGCGCGCAGCAGAGCATGTCTTTTGTGTTCAGGAAGGTCTCTGTCCAAGGTCTCATGTAAGAGAGAGAAGTCGTACAGGTGGAGCTCAAAGCTGGACACCAGGAACACCTGCGGAGACTCGACGCCTAATTCTCTGAGTCCTGGCACAGAAAAAACACAGTATGATGATAAGATACAAAATAATAAAAACATCTAAAACTGGACTTTATCATTCAGCAGATTCAGTGAGCCGAGTGACTTTATAGATGTGTAAAGGATTTGAACTCATAGTGTAACTGTGTAAGCCACCACATACAGACTGGGGTCATCTTTTCATATTGGTGATTTTATAGCTTACTGTTGCTATATATTCCTTATTAAGCTTATTATATAGTTATATTTTAAAATACACTGTGGCACTTTATCTATCTTAATACAAACTATCTTAATACAAAATCACTTGTCAGCCTTACGATATCAGACTCCAAGAGACAAGAGCAGCTCCTCCCAAACACTATAATAAAGTTTCCTTAAAACAAAGTTCATCTATCCAGCATCTGCCTGACTTCTTCAGCAGCTGTGTCACCATCATCAGGACAATCATCCTCCTCCTGTCTGGGTTGTACCTCGTCTATCACCCTGTGACAGCTGACACAGCTTCAGCCACCCCAACCTGGGTTGTTGGTAAGAATGGATGGTGATGTTCAACTAGGGCTGTGCGATATGACCAAAATCTCATATCCCGATATAAGACATCTATCATCCAGATAACGATATAAAGCACAAAAAATTTACATTTTCTGTAAATTCGGTGAATCTCGGGCAGCTCGACTTGCGTGAAGTGTTTCCAGCTGGGCGTCGCGTACCTGGAGTCGAGTGTTTGAACCGATGCATGAAACAATACATTTTTAGACATAAGTTGTAACGGCCGCCGTTTTCTTTGTGAGTATTTATTACACGGCGTGCTGCGGGGAAAAGCCTGTTCTAACATTTGAGTCTAAGGTTTATTTTTAAGCACCTGACGGCTCTTTTTTCCTTCTCATCTGTAAATAATCCGCATACTCTTTCACGTGATTCAGTTTATTTTGAAAAGTCTCAACAGGATCTTGAGCTTTATTGTGAAAGGTTTATGTGGAAAATAAACAAGCGGACACGCGACGGTTTTACCGTCGTTGTTGCTAACGACAACGCATAAAAACAGGCGCTTGTCCGTCAGTAGTGTGGTTATATTAAATATAAGAGAAAGAGAGAACTTTAAGAAATTAATATAGCCACTACAGTGACCATCAAAACGATGAAACGTAAACGTTTATTTTGCGACACCACGAAACAAACGATAGCGTAAAATGAAACGATAGATGCTTTTATATCGTCATCCGATATATATCGTTATATCGAACAGCCCTATGTTCAACCAGCTTTCTCTCAGTGAGCATTTATGAACAAACATTTTTTGGTATGGGATGATGAATGAATCAGTCTCACCTTGAATGCAGTTTTCCCTCATTTTCCTAAGAGTCTCCTCTTCGCTGAAGTTTCTCTTTCTTCTCTCGGCTCGTAAATCGTTGTCAATCTTTGATCGAACAAAGTAGAACTTCTTCTCCATCCTCTGAATCTCCTGAGAGAGTTTCACGTCATTTTCTCTGAAGCGATCGGCTGAGACGATGATGAAGAAGTCAAACTTCTCGAATCCAACACGCTCCAAATATTTATCAGCTGGAAACTTGGTGGTGCCGATTCCAGGGAGATCCCATAAAGTAACCTTGGGATAGTTTGGATGGGGGTACGGTTTGACCTCTGAGGTGGTTTCTACAACACCGGTCAGAGCCGCTCCCTCATCTCTGTTGTCCATGCCCCTGAAGGCATTAACAAAGGTGGATTTCCCAGAGCCAGATTCTCCTGTGATGGCGATATTTAGTGGAGTGTTCCTCTCCTTGTCCAGTAACTCCTTGATCTTTGTGATAGCCAGCGATTTGTCATTGTTCAGCAGAGCTTCTTTAATTTCTTCTCTCACAGTTTCAATTTCAAATTGGTTGTCTGTGCTTGTCTCTGATACCTGGAATGAAAAAAGAGGATAAACTTTAAACTTTGGGGCTTTTTTGTTTTCGGGTTCATTTGCTTTATTTAATCTTACATCATCATCACACAAAACATGACACACACTGCTTAATATTCCACAAAGAATTGACTACAATAGCTTAGCATGCTGTGAACTGAGCCACTTTATTGTATTTTATTATATTCATGTTCATCACGCACCTTTAGGACCGTCTGTGTTTACCATTAATATATTATTGAGTCAAATTATGTTGATACAAAATTAACTTACACTTTTTCAGTTTTAAAGCACTGAAATATTAAAATTTATTCTAAAAACAAATTTCAATAACAGTTTATAAAAATTTCCCCAATCAAAAGCAAAAGTTCTGTGTAATTAAAAAGAATTTTAATGTATTTTATTTGAAATTACAATGTTATTACTTACAAATACTTAAGGAAGGCACACTATAATAAGAGGCAACGAGTAATAATAATTATATAATAATTATAGCATAGTAGAAATATTGTAGTAATTTTAATTTGAAATTGAAAATTCATGGTAATTTTGCACAAAAACAAACAACATTAGCCCGTCTTACATCGTATGTTGTGCTTTTGGGGCTTTAAGAAAATTGAGATGTTTATTATGATTCTGCTGAAAGACAGTCAGTGTCTTCATGTAGACACAGTTATATCAGATTTATAAAAGGTGATGTCCCCACAACAGAGGTAAATATTTTCACCCATAAACTGTATAAGCCTCTATGTGAACCTCAGACTCGTCACATGGGTCATCTCACTGAGATCATCTGCTTCTGCTTCTTCTGCTTCTTCTCTTCGTCTCTTTGTATGTTTCTAACATCATAGTTTTCTCTTTATTTGTAGAATCAGACGTGTTCAGGTCTGTTGCATGGTGTCACCATGGCCTCTCTTATATGAATTTGCTGTTAGACTGATAAACCTTGGCTGATAACCTCCTTTGTTCGAGTGAATGCTGACGTTATGATGAGGGAGGGCAGATTAGGAAAAAAAGCCTTGAGTATGCTGATCAGACTCCAGTAAAGCTGTAGACAGAGTGGCTGACAGTACAATCATACCTTGAAAGCTTCTTTCTTCTTGTTGATGATCTCGCGGCTGATACTGGGCGTGGCCAACAGCAGAGCATCTCTCTTGACTTCAGGAAGGCCGCTCTCTAAGGCTTTGTGTAAGTGGGGGAAGTCATACTGGCGGAGCTGAAAGCTGGACACCAGGAAGACCTGCGGAGTCTTGATGCCTAATCCTCTGAGTCCTGTGTCAGAGAAGGAAAGAAACGTGCATGTGCGTGTCAGTGAGGGGCAGCCAATCAGCAGAAAGTTGGCCTAAAGGAAGGAGATTAATGGAGGATGAACTAAAGCAGTCCATCCTCCAGCATCCTTCAGCCACACAGTCATAAGACTAACAGAGTTTAACTGTCCAACTGTGGCCTGAACTCTCCAACAACTGCATCACCATCATTAAATCCAGAAACTGGTCTCACTCATATAAATGATCTCATGTGACACTCACCTTGAATGCAGTCTTGTCTGATTTGTGAAAGAGTCTTCTCCACCTTAAACTCTCTCTGACTTCTTTCTTCAGCTCGTAAATCGTTGTCAATCTTTGATCGAACAAAGTAGAACTTTTTCTCCATCCTCTGAATCTCCTGAGCAAGTTTCACATCATTTTCTCTGAAGCGAACGGCTGAGATGATGATGAAGAAGTCAAACTTCTCAAATCCAACAAGCTCCAGGTACTTATCAGCTGGAAACTTGGTGGTGCCGATTCCAGGGAGATCCCAAAAAGTAACATTGGGATAGTTTGGATGGGGGTACGGTTTGACCTCTGAGGTGGTTTCTGTAACACCAGTAGGAGCAGCTCCCTCGTCACCATCGGACAGCTCTCTGAGGGCATTAACAAAGGTGGATTTACCAGAACCAGATTCTCCTGTGATGGCGATATTTAGTTGGGTGTTGTTGTCCTGTAGTGACTCCATGATCTTTCCAACATCCGATGGTCTGTCAGTGTGTTGCAGAGCTGTCTTCATTTCTCTTGTAAGTGATTCACGCTTAGGCTGAAGACTCTGGTCCCTGATGGCTGTAGAGAAGAAACTACTCGTGTTACATTTTTGTTTTCTACTTATGAAAAACAGTCTAATGTAAAGACTGAAGACTGTTTCAGTGAAACATGATTGAAACTTTGTGATTTTTCTTATTTTATTAAAACTATAATTTACATTCTTTGTTTATCACAATATTGTTTCCTTTGATCTGACAGATGGTGTAACATAGTTTTGTGGTCAGATTGTTTTGTATTTGTGTGGATTGAAGCACGCACTTGTGAGTCCTCAACAGTTACACACAAATGATTGTACACATCGTACGTATTTGAGACAAACACGACATGTTCAGAGTAAGAACAGATGAGACGATATCACAGTCTGTGAGGCAGACCGTGTGGAGATGAGAGAGGAGGACCCAAACACAGACACACGGGGATGAGGTGGGTATTAACAAAAGGCGAGCCTTTATGTTGGCTGAACAAAAACATGACAAAGCAACAACGACGAGGGAACGGAAAAGCTAAACTAAAGAACATGAGGAAAATATGAAACATTCTAAAAGCCTGAAACTGTGAACACAGAACCTGAGACATGGAGGAAAGGAGAGGATGAAGAACGGGATGAAGAACAGATGAACCAACAATAAACATGGAAGACGCAGGGCTTAAATACACAAGCAGGACACTGAGAGGATGGGGGACAGGTGGGAACACAGATGGGACAAATCTGACATAATGAGCTGCAGAGAAGCAAAACTCAATACACTGAACGCAGGACAAGGAACTAGCACAATAAAACAGGAAGCATGAGACTTTCAAGATGACGCAGACTAGACACTGAGACATGGAAATGTGAGGCGAGGCACAGAACCAGAACAGAAACCAGGAACAATAAATATAATACGACAGAAAACCATCATTCAAAGAGTAAAACGTAAACTGACCCAGGACCGTCACAGTAGATGTGACGTTTTGGAATTTAATTCTGCAGACAGACAGAACTTGGAAAGTTGATGGAGGTTTACCTGCGTGCTGTGCTGATGATGTACTGCATGCAGCAGTGAATCTGATGGTGGAGGTCAGTCTGTTATAGAGCTATAGAGTGAACTCTGTTCCCACCTGTATGTGTGGCCTGTAGCTCCGCCCCCTGAAAACAGCTCACAATGATCTTTGCTCGTCTCTGTAGCTGTCAGCGGTTCTAAAATCACCAATGCTCTAAAAACAAACATACATGCACTACAAACACAATCCTGCAGAGCCTGAAACACTGAAAGTGACCTGTTAGATGCTGATGGTTGAGCTGGAGCAGCAGCTACAGGTGGAGCACAAAGAGCTGCAGGTAATAACTGCAGACACAGAGGAGCATCAGTGACACTGCTCATGTCAAACAGCAGAGGCCTCCTCCTGTGTTCTTCATTCCTCAGTACAACTTTGTTCACTTTGTGATGAAGAGCAGCTTCATCACAAAGTGAACAAAGTTGAAACTTTTGTGTTAGACTTACACTGAATTTATTCTTTACCAACATAAAGTTACAGACCAGCATGCTGCACTCAGCTAATGATTAACAATTAATAACTGCAGTAAAACCGGTTTTTACAGCCATCTGTGTAAAGGCCATTTAGATGCTTATCATATGTATCAGACCAACATCTATATGACAGCTGCATCACAGACAATTTCTTCAGTGGCAAACAGCACCACATGCAGGGCAGAGGCATATTTACACAGAGCACCCAACAACGCTGAGTGCAGTGAGTTTGAATAAATATGAATGACTTGTCCATAAATAAGTCACGTCCACTCTGAGGCTGGAGGATACAGAGTGTCTCCTCCGTCTATAGCTGACCAACAAGGACACATTTAATGACATTTACATTTGATTCAGTTTGATTTCACGAGCTGAGACCACATCCTCATTTAGATTTGACTGTGACTGATAGAGAAACATGAACTGAGAAAACAGTTTGGGGAAGGCCTCAGTGGGGGCAGGCGATGGCTGCCAGGCTGTGAGGAGTGATGTCAGGTCAGACCTGCTGTTTACCTGCCAGACAATCACCTGATCTTCCTCAGCTTTGCTCCACCATCTTCCTCCTTCTACCAGATTCTGCTTGGTTACCTCTTTGTGTTACTGCAGAGTCGATATTAGGTTGCACAGCATTGCCATTTTAACGCAGCTTCGTGTGGTTGTGGTTATACCTGTTCAGGCATGTGAAGATTAAATGTCACACTGACACTGTACTCCATGACGTTATGGTGGCAAGATTATATTTAGTACAAATTCAATAGCAGTGGCCACGATAATTACATCCAGCTGTATTAAGAACATTGGTGTAACTTTGTGCTGCACATTGTGTGTGTGTGTGTGTGGGGGGGGGGGTCAAGATCTCTGTCTAAATAAATCTGGGTAAATTCCCAGATGATTAAACATGCAACTATTTTGCTGGTAATACCTGAAATGAGTAAAGAAGATCAACAGCCTATTTATGCGAGATAATTCATTATTTTATTGGGGGGGTTATATTGGTTGGGTCTCATTATTAGGGGGGGTCATAATCCCCCTAACCCCTCTGGAAATGACGCCCCTGATTAAGAATGAGTTAAAGGACCGTTCCACTGTTTAATTAAACAGTTTTGCCACCACGTGCTATTTAAGGTCTACAGTGACCTCTTGTGGACATTGTGAGTTATTGCTTGTGCCAAGAACGTGACGCTGTTGTGACTGTTTCTATAGTGATCTATGACTCCGTTGACTCCATTCAACTATCTCTGCACTGAATTAAGACTGGAAAGCACTTGGATGTAACCAGTGCTTCTGTGGGACTTTATTAAAGACAATAAGTCCAACTCCTGGACTGCCCAGTTAGGCCAGACCTGCTTACCCCAGTACTCCAGCACGTTGGTGTTGTCACACACATTGTGTACTCGGGCTTAATGTCTCATTTCTGCAGAGACTCTTTGACAGCATGGTTTGCTGTTCACCACTGTCTGCATCAAAAAGCCTCCTGCAGGTCCCACAGCTGCATTGACGGCAGCAGAGGAAGCACACAGTAACTGCAGCATCAGTGGCCCTCTCTTTCATAGCAACCATAAAGACTTTATGATCATCTTGCCTCCTGATGATGTTCAGAAAGTGTTTTTAAACAGTTCTGGATCTGAACACCTCAGTGCAGTGATCAGTCTATCAGAGGCCTCGGCAGGTCTTGTTCCCTCTGATCAGACCAGAAACAACAGAGTCAATCCCAGTTTTGAAATCCATCCATCTTCCGGGAATCTGTACACTCAAGTTTCAGCTGACGAATACCTGCTGAAAAAGTTTTTTGTGTCTCAGAGACGACAGCGATGTCAGTCCTGAGGTAAGAACGAGAGACTACAAAGTCAGAGAGCTGCGTTCAAGGTGAGCTTCTCATCTGTTCACTTGTATCTGTGTGTGATCAATATTTGGATTTACTAAAGTAAAAATATTCACACTTTAGTTTAAATGTCTTCAATATCATATCTATTTATATATAATCGACCATTAAAAAGCATCTCTTGTGGACTCCTGCGTTGAGTTTATTTCAGCCACAGAGGTTGGCACTCCGACTCTGTTCCACATATGGGCTCATGCTGCTGCTGTGGAGGTGAGAGCATCGCGACACGAGGAAGCTGATGGCTTCACACTCAGTCATGAACTGTCCAAGGAGACAGTTTCTTTGGCTCTCGGAGCAGGCGGACGCATCTTTCACCCTCTCCCTCCCTTATCTTCCCTGCTGCTGCTTCTATGTCTTTATCTAGTCTCGTCTAACTCTAACCCTCAAAGAGTTTCTCAGTCTTGTTCTCTAAAACCTAAAGAAGAATTATGGATTCGATCAACTGGTCCCGTAACGGAATTGACCCCCTGCTGGGCTTGGGAGAGCCCGATTGTCCTGTGGAGACGTTTGCTGCCGGATACTCGATGGTCGGTTGTGTCGTGTGTCTGGCGACATTCTCGATGGAGGACATTGAACGACATCTACCAATTTGGAACCACGATAACAGAGATCTGGCTGATTGGAGCTGGCTCGGACCTGGCTTATCGAAGAACAAGAAGCGGCTACAGCTGTTTGAAATCCCACAAGGCTGGCCGACATGATAGATGATTGGCTGTGAGGACTCAGACTGTGTTTTGAACGCCATATGGATAAGATCTTGAAGAAGAACAACGGAAATTGAGAGACTTGTTGACCAGTGATGGACATTAGACCAACTGTAGAAATTGGATGCAGTTGTTTGCACTAAACCCAAACATTCACCATCTTCACTCATGCGACAATCCCACTGGCGCCAGCTGAAGGCCTGCCAAGGTGGAAGCTGACTGGAGCAACAAACACTGAAGACTGTTGACCTTCGCTTAACTGGGCGTGATGACACTTTCTCTCAGCTGAACACGGGATACACACACACACATGCACACGCACGAAACATGTACACTGATACTGATACGCACTATCACAGTCCCTCCCCCGAATCAACGCCTTCTCCCATGCTTACCTCCCATCTGATGTGGACAGCAGATCAGCTGGAGGTGCGATCGAAGATTGCAGCGCTCCCAGATCAGCTGTACACACTGGAATACTCTCCCATGTTGCTTGTCTGTGTTTTGTTGTGTTATGGCAGTGGTTCCCAAACTTTTTTTGCCAGGCCCCCCTTTTTTACAAGAAAAATGTTCGCGCCCCCCCACCACCTAACCCCCCCCCCCCCCCCCCCCGCACAAACACATCCTCCAAACACACACACCCATATTTTGTTTACAAACTCCATTGCGGTTTATTTCACACCTCAAACATTTAGTAAACAATTAAGCAAATACAAGTAAACGGCAATAAATTACAGGTAGTAATAAAATATACTACTAACTCTTTTACGCTGCGTCCACACCTACACGGGTATTTTTGAAAACGCAGCTGTTTCTATGCGTTTGGGCTTTTCGTCAACACGTAAACGGCGTTGCGATTCACCGAAAACGGAGATTATTTAAAACTCCTTTTTTGCGTTTACGTGTGGACGAGGATTACAGAGTTCGTCACGCAACGTCAAAGCTATGTGCCTCTTTTCACGTCACGCTGTGCGCCACGTTATTGTTTACATGAGATGAATTGCAGAATGGCAGATAGAGACGAAATACTGTTAATCTGACTATCTGCAGGTTTTACACGCTTACATACACACACGCAGTTACTGTCCCTCTATTTAGAAAGGCAGAGGCGTCACGGTGTGATTATTTTACGTGTAGTTGTTTTTTTCCTGTGTAATAATATTCAACATTGCTGTCAATACATTTTTCAAAAAATGCCTCTCTGTGCAAAATGGGTTCAAAAACAAAAACAGCTGTGGGATACTGTTTGTCCGTGATTTGAACCGGGGAAACAAATCGTGGCAGGATCAGCCTGATATTATTTGTATCCCGCTGTAACTTTACTGCATAAAGAGCTAACATCTCCAAAATGTCAGGAGTAGTTAGTTATTACAAGAAGTGTTTGTGAACTAAAAATCAAGAATGTGGGATCCTGTTTGTCCGTGATTTGGAGAGCCCAGCGCTGCTCCCGACGCAGGGAAAACTAATTTTGCAGGGGAGACCTACCTTGGCACTTGTGCAGGTGAAGCCAAAGGGAAGATATGCTTCACCATATTTTCTAGTCTTTGGCCTGGAAGGAAGTTGGTTTGGAGACATATTCAGCGATGCTTCATCTCCTGCTTTGCGTTTGTGTGGGAGCCCCGTTAAAAACCTGTCCATTATGCTAGCAGTGTCCAAGCATTCTTTTTTTTTTTTCATACCGCGCCCCCCCTGCAATGGCTCTGCGCCCCCCCTAGGGGGCGGGCCCCACACTTTGGGAACCTCTGTGTTATGGTGTGTTGATATTTGTGCATTCCTGGATTATCCTTTTGTGTTACACATTTCGATGTTTTTTTTCCCTTGCTACCCAGCCTGACCTGTCTCCCCAATGTGATGTTTGTGTATTGTATGTACGGTCGGCGAGGTCAGTCATCTCGGTTGTGAGCAACTGCAACTGACAAATAAAGGCTATCTCATCATCTCATCATCAAAAACAAAAGCAGTATATGAGAATAAAGTTTCATGGAAACTTAAAGGTTTCATCGACCTGTGACAGACTCGTGCTCATGGATGGAAACACTGACTGCAGCAGATGATTGAAGTCAAATTGAATCATTATAACACCATAACTCAACATAGCTGCTGTGTTCTCACATGGACTCAGACAAAGACCTGCATGTACTCCTCTTCATCAGTCCTGTGCTGCTATGACCAGCAGGTGGAGGTGTTATATTACTGAATAATCATCAAATGTTTTAGCCAAATATTTTGCAGCATTAATAAGTAATGTAATTAAATGCTTTATAAATATAATGTCATCTGCTAAATGCTTCATTGTTATTTATTTAAATGTTTATTTAAATTAAATTAAATCTGTTGGTTAAAAAAATGCAAAACTAAGGTATGATTATTTCGATATTTCATTTTATCCCCATTTTTATTCTCCTTTAGTAAAAGGCTAAAGACTTCTAGCTTAGGGCTTTATAATATTACTGTTTTGTATTTCAGATTTCTTTCTATGGTTTGTATAAACTTTTCAGAATGTTATTATTACTGCTTTATTTCTTTTTAATTATTTGACCATTTTTTTTTATTTTGTTTTTTTTGGTTATAGCCTATTTTTGTCCCGCAGGTCACAAGTCTTGCTGAGCTTTTCATCCAATATTTTAATGTATGCATTTTATCTTTTACTCTAAGACAATTCATCCATCTCTTTAGCTTTAGGATCCTCAACCCCAAACAACCCCCACAGGTGTAGTTACCTGTATTTTTTAATAATTTAAAAACCTGATCAGAAAGAAATTAAATCCGCATGCTGCTGCTGCTCTCTTTTCTCCATGAAACAGAGAGAGGGCGGGACCTTAAAATCACACGTGACCCCAACAACATCCTGCACACGTACGAGCTGATGGCCTCAGGAGGAAGGTTCAGGTATCCAAACTGTGACCTGAACAGATTTATGTTTCTCTATTTTCATATTATTATTTTTTTATTATTGAGTGAATGAAAGCATCCAGCTGTTGCAGATGTGTTTGCCTGTTTGTCAGTGAAGCTCATTCTGATGGCTGCCAGTTTTAGTTTCAGCCTATCTGCAAATATCAGATTTCTTCCTGTAAATTTGAAACTTTTTTAACCTCACGGTGCGTTCAGCTCTCGAACCTCCACGGAGGAACATCTCCCTCTGAAACGAGCTGAGCTGCATATTCATGACAGCAGACATCATACATGTGTTAGTGAGACATGCAGTTATGATCTGTCTGAAGAAATATGTGTGCAATAAGACAACACAGCAAATGGTCAATTAATCAAATTAAGAAAAATTAATAATTAAAATTAAATTAATTAAAATTTAAAAATTAAATATTTTCAGAACCAAGACAGTTAATTTACAAGTACTGGTGACATTTTCTTAAATTTAATACGTGAATAGAAATATTTGGGTTTTAATGGCTTCAACTAGAAATGAAAACAACTCCCAGTTGCTACATTACAAACGTTCATGTGTCTCAGAATATTTATTTTGTTACAAACTTTAAACAATTGAATCAATAAATTATTTCTATAAAGCATCAGTTGATAATAGTATAAACACAGCTTAAAAAAAAAAAACTTTCATATTTTTTTAATTAGCATTAAAAGCTGCAGTTCCTCCAACATCCACCAGAGGCTCCAGCAGTGAGTCAGTCCCACAGATTCCCAAGTTTAAACTTACAGCAGAAAGAAAGACGTTCAGTCTGATTTAAAAAAGAAAAACCTGATTTGGTGTCTGTAGATAATTTCTACCTTTATGACACATGTTTGTTTATTTTTTAAAGTCATCTGTTTAAAGTTCAACTTTATTGTAAAGTTTCAAACATATAAAAATTACAGCGGAAACCAGTTGGTGATGGTGCCTACTTCCATCTTTTATATACAGTCTATGATATGCGCGTAGAGAGAGAATAACAATAAAATATGATTTTATTTGAACTGTTAAAGTCTGAGGTGCAGTCTTGTGTGTTTTCCTTTTGGGGATCTCTTATTGGTTCACCTTTCTTCTACCTGATTGCGCGCACCCGGTGTGGGCACGTCCGAGCGCTCGCGGTAACCCGCTCTGCAGGTTCGCCCGGAGAGTCAGTGCCTGAGTGCTCCTGCAGCGAGCAGCTGTGCTCCTGCTCACACGGCGGACACCATGAGTAAGTCCAGCACGCTCAAAGTCCGGAAACTATTCAGCCTCAAATCACCGGAGAAGGAGAAGAAGGAGCTGAAGAGGTCGGGGTCCCTCAAAGATGCCGTGGGTACAGGGACCAATCCCGCGGACATCCCGGGGGGGCTACCCTGGAGCCCCGGCTCTCTCAGCCCGGGAGACAACCCCACTCTACCCGGGGACTCCTCACTCTATTCTCCGAAAGAAAAGAAGAAACGGCGGCTGCTGCCGTTCAAGCTGAAACGGAAGAAATCCAAAGACAAAGACCGAGGAGGAGGAGGAGGAGGGGGAGAGGTGTTCTTCCCTGACACTGATGAGCTGGAGAGTTTCAGCAGCCACAAGTAAGCCTGAAACTTTCACTGAAGTTATTGTTCAGAGTTCAGCTGTAAGCGCAGGTCACACAGTCCGCAGTGATGGTGCTGATGCAGGTCACAGTGCCAGACGGTGTTAATGTTTAGCCCACATGTGGCGCACACGGGAGCTCCTTACCCGGGTTAGATTTGTTTTTATTTTTATTTTCATCTCATCCAGCACTGTCCCACATACACATCCATGTTTGTTTTTGTTTTTCGTTATTTTACAGATTCCTGTGTTTATACTTATTATGTTTATATTATGATCATATTTATCCTTTCCAAAATAACAGACCTGTCTTTGTCCCACATCTGCATCTTTGGACACATTTGGGTCAACAGTAGTGGAGATTAGGCCAAAGTATGTCTGTTATCTGGGATCTGTCTCTTTAATGTTTTTAGATTTGCTCACATTTAGACTAATTTAATCTATTTGAAGATTTAATTATGATCAAAGGCATCAGGGCAGCCTGTTGAATAAGTAATGCTTGAATATATTGATCTTCTGTATATCGATCTAAAATCTAAATAAGACCCCCGGTGCCTGGCTTTGGCCCCTCACTGTCCCAGGACCTCGCTGTTGGTAGTTACAGCTCCGTGTTTGCAGAAACGAGGGAGCTGCTGAAGTGAACGTCTCAGAGTGGCTGTTTACCGCCTCTGGCGCTTTTTAAAAATCAGAACGCAGCAGCTCTGAGCTGAGCTAGTTTAGTCATGCACGGCTTTGTGTGCATCAGCAGAAAAATGTAGAGGGAGTTAAACAGGCACCGCAGGAGAAAGGTGGAGGCTGTGTTGTAGAAATATGGAGATTAAATGGTTAATTTGACACATGAGATCTTCTCTGTGTGGGACCGTGATGAGTGACTGACCCCGTGCCCTCAAATATATCATTCAACCTCAAACTGTTCAGGTCAGGGTGGGCCTGGGGTGGTACTGACCCCCTCGTACTCCAGCACTCAGCACACGTCTCCTAATGCATGTTTATGGAGTTATTTTGACATCCACCTTGAGAGGATGTTACTGAATCTGTGGCACCCTGCTGGTCTAGTTGTTGGGGCGATGGCCCCCTGTGCCTCCCCATTTAAAAACAAATCTCGTAAACTCTCCTCTGCTTTGCAGCACTGCTCGCCTTGAGCTCTACGAGCAATTATCCCCTCTGAGTCACTGCTCCCGGTTAAATTAGAGATTCAAAGAGAAACCACTCGACCTCAAGTGGTTACGATGACTTTCCAGCTCTTTATTTAACCCAGATATTTCTGTTCTCTGTCTTTTCTCTTAAGCACGCTGATGGTTGGAGCTCTGAGTCAGCTGTTGTTGTTGCACATTGTCAGGTTACCTGCAGGATGTTTGTTGTGAGGCAGTAATTAGAAAACATTAAAAACCTGCCGTGCAGGGCGTGACACATTTACCGGTGAAGTCCAAATATAGATGGTGCTCGCCACATTGTATCAGAAAATACTGAGTCACTGAGTAACGAGACTAAATAAAGCTTCAGCCTGATCTTTGTTATGATGAAACTAAATCAGGCCGTTCGTGCTGCTGAGTGTTTGATTGGATGATTAGTAGGATCTGATCGTTCACCATCAGGAGCTGAAGTGTTAATGAAACCTGTTTTGGTCTCTGTAGATAATCTCAGGTGATTTGTTTTATAAGTCACCTGTTTAACTTGGAATACGACTTGGGGGCGTGGCCACATTATCTGATCAATAACATGGCAGCTGTGCTAACAGACCTGAGCTCCAGTTTGTCTCCAACAGTTTCGATAACCAGACTGATATGATGAAGATGAGCACCATCCTCTTTGTCAGACCTGGGTGTTGTGCAGCATCCGGCCCTCACGCTCCGTGTGAGGTTAAAGTGAAATTAAGATTCAAACATAATCCAAACCACGCAGCTTATTAATGACCTCGTGCTGTGATGGATCCTCTCAGACGTTCTCTTGGCTGAAGTTTGTTTTGTTTTCATTGTCTTCTTCCTGTCATGTGACGGCGTTTGTCTCGTGCTGTCAGGGACCCTCGACATGAAGTTTAACCCCGTCCTCTGTCTGCCCTGTTCTCAGGTGCTTATAGCTCTGCAGCTGATAACAACCTTGCACATTTTTGTGTCTCAGGTTTTTTTCTAGTTCATTTTGAACGTTTTATATCAAATTTAGATGGAAACTAGCAAACATCCTGCTAATCTCATAATCCTCTTACATGCATGTCTGACAGCTGGAGAACAGAAACACTGATCGTTTTATTAGAGCTGAAAGAATCTGGATGATTTTTAACTCAAACTTTGGCCTTTGGGAGCTGAATGTACTTGGACCCGGATATAATAATGAAGTAATTCCCCTGCCTTTAAATGAAGCCTGCACACCTGTCTCACAGGTAGATTCTGAAGAAGAGGACAGACTTTGGTATTTTTCCTCTCGACACTAAAGCTTTCCGAGTTCCTCGTGTTTCTCTGACTCTGAACAGGCTGTGACTTCCTGCTTCCTCCTGCCAACATGAAAGTTTCAAAGTGCTGCTCTGGTTACAGATTCCAGCAGGAATTCATCAGCACTCGGATGCAGTTCTCATCTGTCATCATAAACATACCAGGGTCTGCAGGGTGATCTCACTGCAAGGCAATCTGTTCACTGACAGCTTCACTTTGTTTCTGTAACAGGTGAAGAGTGCAGGTCACGTTTAGACGAAGGCTTCAGGTGAGGATGTCACAGCAATCCTTCACCCGGCTTTCCTCTCTGACTGATTCAGGGATTATATTTTATCCTCACATGCAGACATGATTCACTCTTTTCTTCACTCCTCACGAGTGACCTGCATGTTTCCTCCTCTTACATTCGTTCATTAGCTGCTCGACAGATCAGACAGATCTCATGTGTGTTAGGATGAGTTTTAGGCTCCATAAGGAGAGATTATTCAGGAAAACAGCCACAGCACATCGAAGTTATTCCTCTGCTGCTGTCATGTTTACATCAGAGGATAAAAATGCATCTATCCTAAAACCTGCAGCTGTGTACCTGCCGCAGTCATCACCATGTCTGTAGAGAGATTACACAGTCCTTAAACATCTCAGCTTATTGCTTCCTTTCATCATGGCGGCGTTTTTGTGACAGCAGCAGAGCAGTGACACGATGACATGAAGCACCAGAGTCACACACCGGCCTCTTTTCGGCTCTGTTTCGATGTCGCATTGATGCTGAAACTGGACACGCCTCCTTTTTGAAACAAAGCAGAACCAAAACTTACTAAATGGATTCGACGTGCGGAGGCGTTTCAAACCTGCCAGATAGAAAATGTTTCTTTTTATGTTCTCAGTCGTTTCTACAAACCAGAGAGAGAAAACCAGGGAGAAAAGTAAAGACTCTCCAAACACACTGAAAGCAGATGAGTTCTGATGGAGTCAGAAAAGCAAAGTTTAAGTTGAGTTTGATGTTTCCTTAAATATAAAAGAACAGTTTTGAAGGAATAAACCTTCTTTTATCGCTGCAGATATAAAAAGACAAGATCTAGATCCTGGAAAAGCATCAGGAATCAGAAAGAACTGAGCCTATAAATAGAATCAGCAGTCGCTGAGTTATCTCTAAAGTGTTATCTGTACATTTGTCTGTGTGGAGTTTCATGCTCGCAGCGTCCTGAGGCGATCTGATCGTGCAGACTGGGTGAAGTCGTCACGCCCTTCAGCAGGAGCTGCTCGCACTGAGTGCACAGCCCCGATGGTGGAGGTTTGACGCCAGAGTGAGCGAGCCCTGTGGTCTCAGTGCAGGATTTAACAAGTAAACCAGGCCGATGCACACACTCGTAGCTGCTTGTTGATCCAGGTGAATTTTGGTGACTCATCAGTTTGTGTAGTTTTGTAAAGACGACTGATCTTTCTGGGAAATGAGTTTGTTTTTCTGTGTTTAATTCATCGTCACTGAGATGATTCTGATGCTTGTTGTTGTTTCTGAGGATAAAGATGCTTCTCATAAATCTGATCGATTTACCGGGACTAAAGATCTTTATCAAACACGACTGAGTCACCACCTCATGACCCGTGCACAGCAGGGATGAGCTCGGAGAGCTGACGGCATCTTTAAATGCTGCTTTGTTTGCTCGTTGGCACCAGAAATACTCGGCTGAGTGTTTTACTGTTATTTCATTGATGTATGTCAGCAGTTATTAGATTGGACAGTAACAGCCAAGCTAACCTGTGATGTAAGGAAATAAAAAGAGCGGTTGTGTGTCGGCTTTGTCAGAATAAACTGGAACATCACAAAATCACCAAAGCAAAGAAACCAGAGCTGCTGCTAAGGTTAGCCTGATTCTGCAGGCTCGTGTGCGTGTTTGCAACGTCATACATGACACAAGTTACAGAAACATTTACAACGATTAATGAAGAATCTGAGTAAAATTCTCAAACAGTGCATGAAACACACCTTAAATATTTGTAAGGCCACAAATATTTAAAGTTTGCTAAATTTTAATGTTTTCTGATCATTTTTTCTCTTCCAATTTGATCAAAAAGTATCTTTTTTCTCTCTCATTTAAACAAATGAACGTCCCTGCTGCACACGCTCAGAGTTTAACACGTTGCAGCCAAATCTTTTGTTTTAAAGTTGGAAAATCAAAAGTTTGAGCTCAGTATTTCCTTATTCTTGTTGATGATTTGTTGCATTTCTAGTTTGGATTTATTGTTTCTCTCTACACATGGCACAGTCTGTTCACTGTCGCTTCCTGCTCCTTCTTTTGCTGTTATTTTTCAGACTGACTGGAAGACAGAAAATCGTAGGTCCATAGATTCCCTGCAGAGGTATCGATTAAGCTTTAGGCTGTACTTTTTTTTTCTAGAGGAAGGTAATCCAGATTATAAACATCAGACACTAATTCTGACTTGCAGTAAAACCGTCTGAACCTCAGATTTTACGATGTGTAAACTCTCAGGTGTACCCGAGAGACTGTGGTCAGAGTGTGATTTGTGGATTCGGAGAAGTCGGTACATCTTGGTTCTATTAAGTATCATAAAATTGCTGTATCAGCAGGTAGTGTTAGGCCACACCCCCAGCGAACACAGAAACTAAAGCCGTGTGCTGCTGTGGACGCAGAGTTACTCACCTCAAAGAATCAGTTTGGGCGAAAGTCTGATTAGTTTCTGAATCTTTTTTTGTTCTCGTCCTTCATCCAACCAATGGTCAGTGTAGCACAGCGGTCGTGGTAGCAGCTGTGCTGAAGGCCGCAGCGAGCACTGGATCAGTGTTTGGATGATTGTTGGTGGTTCCCAGGAAATGAATCTCAGACTTCTGCAGAGTTGGCTGGTTGTGAGTGAATCATGTGAAAGGCTTTGGATGTGTTCCCATCACATGTACTGCAGTCATGTCTCTTCAGGTTTTATCGATAGTGATAATAAATCACATATTTGCTGAGAAGGGATTTCCGTCTGCTTTGAATATTACAATTCTCACTTTGGATGAGAAAATATTTCCTCTAAAGGAGGAAGAATCAAGAGCTCACAGGTGATCAGTCGATGCTGTCAGAGGTTAAATCAGGGACTTCTTTTTCTTTCTATGAAGGTCAGAGGTCACAGATGAGTGAAGCTTGAACCGTCTCTGCAGCTGAAAAGTGTTACATGATTGGATTTTCAGCTCTTTTTAATGACTCTACCATAATTCATGTTTTTCTTTTACTTGATTTTATTACCTCTGACTTAATTTGACTGAAGCAAATCTTAAAGTGGGGAAAAAAGAAATCATCACTCATAAATAAATATGCAGTCCTGTACCCAAATATCCAGAATATTCCTGTTATTCCTATTGATTGTCTGTCAACACTGATGTTTCTGCTCTGTATTAAACCACATTCACACTAACAGTAAACTACAGTAACTTACAGGTTCTTGTCTCGTGTATTCGGCTACAGCTGAATCGTTTCAGGCTTCTAACTTCTGTGAACCTTGTGTAGGTTTTTTGTTTTTTTCATACAAACTTAATTTTTGGTTCATTTTTAAATGAGACATGTTGAATAAATAAAATCTGATTAAATCTCACATTTTTTAAGCTTCTATTTGGTCATTATTCTGTGCAAAAAGTAGAAAATCACAAAAGAAAACAGGATTTGGAGGCTCAGACCTGAGCTTCAGCTCGCAGCTGAATGCATGCAGCTCACCTGTCCACACCTGTTCATTCATATAACACTGACGAGACACAGCAGGAAACACTCTGTCACTGCGACTCGTGCACAACAACCTGCTCACATTATAAAATGTTTATATTGACTTAGATTGACTTGGTTAAATGCTGCCTGTATTCTAAAGCATCAGTGGTAGAACTGACTTATATGTGATGTTAGACAGTATTGATTGGAGCCATCAGTAAATGATGTAATGACACGTGGATTTTTAGATCGGGCGTCTGCAGTCACGTCTACAGTTGTTGTCTTTTCGTAATGAACGTATTGATTTCTGCTTCTGCTGACTGAGCTAATCTTTGACCCAGTTCTGATAGTGCAGATTGATTGGGAGGAAGAGGGTGATGAGGCGATGACTCAGGTTAGCTGAAAACAAAAGAATCAGCTCGTAGGTCGAGGATGTTGCTGCAGGGAGCAGGCGGTGAAACGTGGGGCCTGAAACAGGTTTTGAATGTTGAGTAACACGTCCTGTTTCTGCTCGTAAAGTCACCTCTGTCATGTTGTTGGGGCTTCTGAGGAGCTCTGTAAAACATGATTTGTCTTGACATAAAACCACCTTCTTAACCACTTTTTGACGAGCCAATTAGGCGGATATTGTAACCTTTGTTCTGGCCTAATAATCCAGAAGGTTCTGAGAAACGTCTCTTGTCCTGCTGCCAAACTCTATTGTTCATGAGGGATATAGGATCTTTATTTTAACTGACACAGCTGAGAGGGAGGAACAGCCGTTTGATCCACATCACATGTTTTTACATGATAGAAGAAGAGCTCAGAGACACATTTATTGACTCTTTAATTCCTTTGCTGGAGCATTTTTGGCCACTGGTCTGCCCAACAGGTGGAAACGTTTTATTACCAACCTCGATGTTAAAGAGCTGCCGTAGCGAATCTGCTCTACAAAGACTGAATTGGTTCACCAGCAGGTTGAGAACCATTAAATTTCCGGGGCTGAACTGAAATATTATCACACATTTGAGGTGCGGTCAGGAAAATGAAGGCTCATCTTCTTGTCCAGGTCAACATGATGTTCTTGTTCGGTTTAAAGAGCGTGGCTGCAAACACGTGTTCACAGACGTCTGTGGTAAAATGACCCTCAGCTCTGACCTCTGTGAACAGTTTCCTGCTCAGTTTTGGGATCAGTCACTCATTTCTGGTCATATTGAAGAAAACATGAAGCCCGTTCCCTGAAGTGATTCTGGCTTTCACAAAAGATGATCACCCAGAGACCATTGGGGAACCTCACAGTGGTGATGTCCACCTTTAACAGGATTACTCGCTGCAACGATCAGCTTCTCCTACATTTTGATGCTAAACCAAACGAGCGCCCACCTCACTCGTTCTGGATGTTTGCAGGAGATGATTTGATTGGTTAATGGTAGCGCTCAAATGTTTGAGTGAACGTAATTGGATTGGCTGACAGCTGTGGTGGCGTTTGAAAAGTCTGACTTTTCAATTTTTTGGCAAAGCAAAGAAACAAATCCACAGCCACAGGAGTCGCCCCCTGCTGGACATTCAGAGGAATGCAACCCTGAGAAACTGCTATGTTGGCTTCTCTTTTTAGACACTTTTCGTTCCGACATTTTTCAGGCTGTTTAAGCTTTTTCAGCTCTTCTGGTTGTTTCCACTGTGGCTGCTCGTCTTAAACATGTTAAACCTGCAGCTGAATGCAGAGCTACAGATCGCTGCCTTTTCCCTTGGAGGAGCATCTGTGGTTAAAAAGTAAGAGCTCAAGTTTGTTTAGTCAAAGTTTATTTTGTTTAAGCACTGACACAAAACCAGTTTTGTAAAGGATACTGGACGGGTCCTCCATGTCTCTGTTCAATCGCTGTTTTGATTAGACTACATCACCACGCCTGTGTGCAACAAAACAACATTTTCGTTTTCATTTTCTGGTATGCTGCAGATGATAATGGTTTAATGCAAACTGTGAAGAGGTGGAGATGTGATCAACGGAAGAAGTCAGAATGAATTGTTCTCACCAAAGGGAGATTGTTCTCTGACCATAAATATTTTCCTGTTGCAGTCAGCATGTTGGTGTTTTCACAGCTTTAGAGCTGGATGGCCAGAAACTGTGAAACGATAACTCAGTTAAAAGTCAGTCAGTGAAAGTTATGCCATGTGTGATATCCTTGGAAGCAGGAAATGTGCCTGAGCAGTTTCTTTGTGATTGTGCATGATGATGCTGTCGAGGCCATTGAAGGAAAAGACTGTATTAATCTCATTTTCCATGTTTCACAGCTCGCTGAGCTCAGCAGCCTGTTTAAGAGTATATGCTGCAATCCCTCACCTCGATACAGCATCTCTGGATCAGTCTAGTGAAGCTTATGAGACTAGTGGGATTTCTAAATATATTTATATACTGCAGTACTCCTCAGCTCAATCACAAAGTAATCTAGTATCCACAACTTCAGTCCCAATAGGAATTACTAACAGCTAATTCAGCGTGCAGTTATTGTCGATGGAACATGAACAGATTCAAGCTAAAAACATGCGACTGAACTTTCAGCCTTTACAGCAACACTTTTTGTTTACATCCTCCAAAATCTCCAGATTCTAGGAATCACCACATTCCAGGTGGAAGTGTGACTGTGACTATTTACTGACTGTAAATAAATCCAAATAACTGGATTTTGTGTGCATATTGTTGCAAAGTGCGCTGCTACATGAGAAAACCAGCTCCGATTGTTACAAAAGGAAGTCATCTGATAAGCTGGAAACACGCCTGCTGCCAAAGCTCCAGCTTCAATAATAACTGGATTCTAGAAGAACAACAACAGCTGCGACTGGTAAATCTGGAAATGCATCTTCACCATCAACACAACCAGCATCAGCTTCACACTCCTTTGTTGAATGTGTTGATAATGTTATAATGGCTCCATAAAGCAGGAGGATTATTGGTGTAAATGTAATATTGTGTGGAGGATGTTTAGGTTTGTAATGTGGAAGCTTTGCTTTTATTTTCAGCATGTGAGTGTGTTTGTGTACCTGCAGCCATTATTGTTGTTAACATGAGAGATTAGCCTCTGAGATTGGGTCAGTCAAATAATGAAAACATTGATTGTTTGTGTGATTGTGGAGGATGGATTATTTTAAGGAGGCTGAATGATGCTGTGTGTTTTTGTCTCTTTCTGTCACAGTTTGTGTGTGCTGTGCATTGAAAGGCTCTCAGGTTGGCTGAGTGTAACTCCGGCACAAACACAACGTTGTTGCCCTGGTTTGTGTTCATAGGAAGATGAAACTTGAGTAAATATGAAATATCTTCCGTCCTGTGACACATTTGCTGTTGAACTTGTGTGACCCTGTTCATGAACACAAAGGCTTAAGTGAAGCGTGCTCTCGTGCAGCACGCCCCCAGGACTGTAAAAGAAGCTGTTTTCAGCACATTCGAGATCATTTTGTACTACTGCACATAATCTATGTCATATGATTGAGAGGGCAGGATACACTCACAGGTACACAGGTACGCCTGTTTAACTGCTTGTTTGCACAAATATCTAATCAGCCAGTCACATGGCAACAAGTCAGTGCATAGAGGCATGAAGGCATGGTGAAGATGACCTTTGACCTATTCGGTGAGCAGCAGTTCTGAGGAAAACCTTCCTTGTTGACGTCAGCAGTCAGATGAGAGTGGGCAGACTGCTTTGAGCTGATAGGAAGGCAACAGGAACAGATAACCACTCGTTAACCACTCGCACAACACATCAAACATTATGGGCTGCAGCAGCAGAAGACCCCACTGGGTACCACTGAGGGTATAACAAACCCAGACTGGGTACCACTGAGGGTATAACAAACCCAGACTGGGTACCACTGAGGGTATAACAAACCCAGACTGGGTACCACTGAGGGTATAACAAACCCAGACTGGGTACCACTGAGGGTATAACAAACCCAGACTGGGTACCACTGAGGGTATAACAAACCCAGACTGGGTACCACTGAGGGTATAACAAACCCAGACTGGGTACCACTGAGGGTATAACAAACCCAGACTGGGCGATGGAAGGTCTGAAAAATGTTGCCTGGTGTGCTGAGTTTCTTTCTGCAGCAACGTTTGGATGGTAAAGTTTATATAAATGATGTGATGGATCCATCCTGCCTTGTCTCAATAGTTTAGGTTACTGAAGGTTGCGCAGTGATGTGGGGCATGTTATCCTGGCTCACTTACCTGAATGTTGTTGCTGACCATGTCCATCCCTTTATAACCACAGTGTACCATCTGCTGATGGCTGCTTCCAGCAGGATAATGCACACTGTCCCAAAGCTCACATCATCTCAAACTGGTTTCTTATCTCAGTCCAACAGAGAACCTTTGGGATGTGGGGGAACAGGAGATTCTCACCATGCAGCTGTCAAGTCAGCAGCAGCTGTGTGATGATTTCATGTCAACATGGACTAAAATCTCTGAATGTTTCCAGCACTTTATTGAATCTGTGCCATGAAGAAATGGGGCAGTTCTGAAGGCAAAAAGGGCTTTAACTGATACTAGAAGTGTACCTAATAAAGTGCCCGTAGCCATTGCAAACATGAGATGAGGCTGCCCTTCCCCAGAATAGTTTCAGCTGGAACCTCCCTTTCTCTTATCGCTCTGCTCCAGCGTTACGAAAGCTCAGACACAGAATAAATTCTGACTGTGAAAAAGGTGAAATCTGCCTTTCATGCATGTCGAAGCTTCAGTAACTCTGAGTGCATAACACAAGCATATGCATGCACAAACTCCCACCAAACTATCAGAGTAAAATTCATCCACAGCAGAGATTAATATCTGTAATGTTAAGAAATACTAAGGAAACCAGCAGCAGCTACTGAATAAACTAAACAAGGGATGGACAGGATTCAGCAGCTGACTCAGCCTCTGTTTGCTGTACGAGGGCTTTAATGAGTCACCGGGAGCTGCTGATGGAAGATGGACAAAAAGTGAAAGAATACAGGCCACAGTGGAGACGAGAGCTGGACTGAAGCCTTTCTCCAGGGTGAAGTTGCCCAATAGAAACTTGGAGCTGAACACTCAGCTAAAGTGTGGCAGAAGAGTCGCCCTCTGCAGTGCTTCTGTTTGCACAGAATAATTCATGTTAGAAGCTGACAGACGAACCCAAAGTGCCGTATAGAAATACAAACAGGCGCTTTGCTCTGAGAACCCAAACCAGCTGTTGTTTGTGAAATTGGCTGAGCGTTTAGGGAGTGCCTGGAACGACCGCTGCAGGCTGAATGTTTGCCAGACACGGGGCGGGTCTGCAGCAGCCAGTAAGCTGCAGCCGCTCTGCTTCCACTGCACCAATAACTGCTGCTGCCGTGGCGTGCAGGCAAAACCAGCCCAAGTGTTTGTGAACGCTTTCGAGCGTTTTAAAGTGCAGACATGTTCCATGTTTGGAAAACGAATCCTGTTTTCGCCCGTGCATCTCCGTCCTGCACAGGAATAAAATACACAGAACATTTCCTCTTTGGAAGAAAAACTGTCAGTACGACGAGTACACGCTGCTAATAATGCTGACATGTTGACTTTGGAAAGGAAGGAGGAAACACATATTTATAAAAGCGTATACGGACGTCTTTCTGTTTCTCCCCTTTATATAGAAGGAACTCAGAAAAAGATGAAACCTTATCACACACAAGAGTTGAGAAAACCACAACTTCTGACCTGCTTTGTCATAAAATTAGCCTAAAAATGCAGTGCAGCATTTTTTCATGTGTTAAATGCAGCTTATTAACAAATAAATAACATGGTTTGTGTTAAAATACAACAGTTTTAATCAGCTGTTTTAAAGAGCTGCAGACATGAAACATACATCAGTATCAAAGTTTTCATGAATAATTACAACACGACTAAATTAAGCCAATTAAACAAAAAATAAAAAAATAAAAAACTTTATTATAGAATAGAATAGAATATTCCTTTAATTTTCCCACAGGGGGAAATTTTGGTTGTAACAGCAGCAAAAAAAACCCCACATACACAAACAGAACAGGACACAGGACAGAACAGAAACACATATAAGTTTTACATATTTACATCATGGATCAAAAAGTTACCAAAACAGTAATGTACAGTTATTAAAATTAAAGTACAGATAAGTGACAAACCCAGGTCGTAGTGTGATATATGATATATATGATTAACAAAGTCTATCAAAACATGCTTTAAAAAATCATATCCAAAGCATCCGTGTGTTGAGGAGACGTCAACTAAAGCTGAACTAGGTCCGTGCAGTACTTCCATGTAATACCAGATTGTACCAGGAGATGGTGCTGTGAGCCAAGCTAACTTTTATTTAACAAGCAAAAAGAAGAGATTTTATTTATAAAGATGAAAAGCAGAGCCTCTCAAGAAAAAGATGGAGGAGTTAAAAATAAATATCAGGAGTTAAACAGCAGCAGTCTGAAAACATCGCACGCCTGTACCTGAGAAACGCTGCCCCCTGCTGGTGACAGTTTCAGTTTAAATTTGCAGAGGTTAACTACAAAAAGCGTCTTTCACAGTATCAGAGTCTGTGTGCATGTAAAATTCAGCCTGAGGTATATCGAACAAGAATAGATCATTCTTGAAAAGTAATTAAACCTTTAAAATAATCATTTAAAATAAGCATGTTTTCATTTCCTGTGCTAATGAGGGTCAATAATTATACTCATCTTCTCTTAAAAACCCTCCTCGGGGGTCGGGGGCAGCACTGGTTTGAAGAATGTGGAAACACAGCCTTTCTACACCCGCTCGACCTCCACCCAAAGTCCGTCATTCCTGCGCTCACGCCGGAAGCCTGCTCTTTCATTTCTGCTCTTAATCCAATCCACGCTGTGAATTCTAACCCTGACACACTGACATCTGTTGCCTTGGTGTATTAAAATCATAACTGCACACATTGTTTTTAACATCAGTAACAGTAGAGCTTTGTCTGCTGCAACAAAGAGAAGATTCACACAAGTCAGGGCTGGTTTGTGCCGATCGCTGACAGTGTGGGAGACGCATTTCACCCTCAAGTCATTCTGCAACATTTCCTTAACAGGGTCAGAGGTTACACTCACTTTTTTTCTAAAGTAAGGATGCACAGCTCAGAGTTTCCCCTCTGTGTGAGGGTTCTTTGTTCTCCTGACATCTGCTCACAGATTGTTCCAGCTGTGTGGAAATACAGGCAGGAGGTGGTGTTGGACTCGCAGCAGGCTGCAGAATGTGCAGGACACACAAAGCTGTCTCTGAACTCAGTCATGTGACCTGTTTTTGTTTATGGAGTCATTTTGGTTTAATTCGACTGAAGTTCAGCAGAAACAGGAGCACATCTGCAGAGCGAGCTTCCACGCTGTAGAAAACTACGATCCTTTAAATGGACGACTCAAACTGCCTAAATACATAAATACGTTTGAGAAACATGCAATCTGTTGTTAGCAAAGCTGTCATGCAGCGGCTGCATGCGGCTCATCATATGAATCTATTTATGGAGAGGACAAATATTTGACCTGCTTCTGTTTTCCCCCTGAAAGTTTGCTTCCCTGACAGAGTGCAGGGACCGTGAACATCCGTCCTGTTCTGGTGAAACCACCTCCAAGTATGTACATGTCGCATCACTGCAGGGCACATCTATCTGCTGCCGCGGTGACGACATGACAGCCAGCGAGTGAAATCCCACCGCTCCACGCCGTAAATCAGTTCTCGTGCTGGAGGCGAGCACAGAGGGGCTGCAGAGATGCTGCTCCTGTTCCTCTCTCCGTCCACGTGTACCGGGACGATCACACTCGAGGATTCGGTTCCCAAAAGGCTGATTGGAGGCAGCACGTCGATGCTTGTCTGTTGATGAGATGTTGAGACATTTCAGGAAAAATGAGGAAACCCCAGACAGGCTGAGGCGAGACTGTTCAAAGGAATCTCAGTAAGGCTGTGAAGTCTTACCTGGATATTTTACTCAGAAGGCATTTTTGCCTTGTTTGTTATTCTCGTCAGCCATCTTGGATAGAGATGCACAGATCGATCGGCCAGGGACCGGAATCAGACGATTTCCAGTGTTCTCGGCCCCGACCGGTGACCGGCCGGTCAGTCTCACACGTGTCCAATCACAAAATAACAAGTCGGTCCCTTTCATGCCGACGCCCACAGCGGCACAGGCAGCAGCAGCAGTTTGCTCACAGCTACATGCTAACATGTCGTTAGTGTTGAAGCGGAGAGTTACCTGCTGAACACGAACTTTTTAAAGAAGTTAAGAGAGCAAAGGCAGCTGAAGTTAGTGAGCCTCCCAGCAGCCTCGGTATGAGCAGAGGAGGAAAATGACCTTCTGCTATCAGCCGAAGTTATAAATGAAAATTAGTTTTGTCTATAAATCTGTTGCACGTGCTTTTGCTTGCCCAGGTAAAATTATTATTCATTTAGCAGAGCTTTTTATGACAGAGAAGAACCTCACTGCAGTCTGTTTTTTTTAACTATGAGAAAACTGCATTAACTTTACTTTGTACAGTTTAAAATCTGTATCTGCAGAAAACAGAAACCGGAAATCAGTTTAAATCTATCAGTGAAACTTCACAATAATGCAAAATATTTCCTGACACAAGAAGAGCGTGCTGATTGGTTTGGACAGTTTGTGGTGAAATAATAAAGTTTTTGCAGGTTTTTCAATGATTCATCTGCGTTTTCCCCCCAACTACCTTAAACCTTTCTGAGCTTTATCAATAGAAAACTCCTCACAACAGGAGTTTGGATCAGAGTGAACAGATTGTCTTTATCAGACACATGTAACACCACCAGGCGCTTATCAAGGAGCGCTATCAGCTGATCAGCCTCTTTTATCAGGTTTCACACCACAAAGAAATAAAGATGGTGGATCAGAGTGTGAAGCACAGAGGAGTCCGCCTGCACAGCTACACGATTCATTTTAACTTTATTTACAAAGACAGGAGTCTGTACATGACGACGGGTCCATGATACAGTCAGAGGTTTATCTCACTGAATCATCACAATCTGACCGACAGACAACAAACTGAGTCACGTTACCTGATGTGAGTTCCTGCAGCAAGCAACAGTCAAACTCTGCCTCCTTGTGGGTTAAGAAGGTATTACAGCCACTCGTGTCCTGCTGTTTGTGTTTAAAACCTCGTAGTGTAGCAACTTTATGAACAGTTATTGCCATTAGTTATTATACTGCTTGTTTCCAGCTCCATGTCTTTACACTTGGACTCAACCAGAGCAGCTTTGCATGAGTCACAGTTCAAAATAATCCTTCTTCATATTATACTGGGCTTTGGTGTAGCCCCTTAGTTCATCCTCTGTCTGAAACAAGCTCCTCCCACTTTAAGCCAGCTGTCTTCTACAAGTTTATTTCATCACTTAGCAGCCATCTTGGTAACACCTTTGGGCAGTTATTTTAAAGCACAGAGTGTCAAACTCAGTTTGGTTTGATTCAGTGAAAAAATGAACGGATTAATTTAGAAAGCAGTTGTGAGCTCAGGACAGCTGCAGGTACAGAAAGCTTGTTGTGGTCAGATGATGCCGACCAGACGTTCTTTCACTGATCTGGAGCTGAACTAAAGTGTTAGACGAGACTTTGGGAGTCACATGAGGGACCAGCTGAAGGCTCATCCCGTTCCTCCTCACACAAAGGAGCAGATACTGATCCTGCTGATGGGGTAGGTCCTGTCCAGCTCCCAACATGTGATGAGCTGTCTTCTGGTATCTCCTCCTCACTCATGATGACACCTATGGATGTCCTCACCTGTTCCACCTGAGAGGCTGCAGGTACCGTCTCATGCTGTCAGCAGCAAAAAGCAAAACTAGAGAAAACTCAGCAGGGATAAAGAGAGCGCACACAATGGTCTCTGCTTCCCGGACAGATGGATGTCCAGTTAGGAAAAGTTTAACTGACTTTGTGTTGCACTGTGATGATGGAGTGAAACTCTAAGTGAAGACGAGCACAACACATGGAAGCATGCTGACGTCCTGCACGACTGCAGCAGCGTTCAGTCTGTAAACGCTGCATGAAACCACTCCTCCTTGAAATACTTGCACCTCCTCATGCCTCACACGTGCTCTACAATCCTCTGCGGCGCTCTAATTGCTCGGTCTGAGCGGCGTGCATGCAGGGAGCGAGCGTTCCTCGTCAGGTGTCATTTTTCTGGCTCGCCTGTTTGTTTGTTTAACCTCTAAAACAATCAGAGGTGTGAGAAGAAAACCAACACAGCAGCTTTGACGTGAAGCTGTGTGTGTGTGTGTGTGTGTGTGTGTGTGTGTGTGTGTGTGTGTGTGTGTGTGTGTGTGTGTGTGTGTGTGTGTGTGTGTGTGTGTGTGTGTGGGTGGGTGGGTGGGTGGGTGGGTGGGTATGTGTTTGCACTTGAGGACATTAAATAAAATATGCATACATGCTAGTCTGATATGGTGCTTTATCTGTTATGTGGTGTTAGCAGGACACATTATCATCATAATGACAGATGTAGTCACCATGATGTTTTATGCAGAACTTTGATTTTTAGACGGAAAATTAATTTTAATCCTTCATTTTTTTTTAAAGTCCATCATTTTTCAGAGTAATTGTAAAACTTACACTTGATAATGTGAAAGAGAGAGAGAGCAGCTGCTGTGCACAGCTGTTCATGTTTCTGTGGTGTTGTGTGTTTTAGGTGGAGGACAGCAGGACGTGATGGCTGGGTGGTGTTTCTATCACTGCTGCATGTTTGTGTTTACTTCAGTTAACTGCTGAGTTTGGGTTCAGATTGGAGGATTTGAGGATGTGCTTTGCTTCGTGGTTCATCTGCTGGGATGTTGTTGTGTTTTTCTGTTGTGAAGTATGTTTTTAATGAGAACACACACACACACACACACACACACACACACACACACACACACACACACACACACACACACACACACACACGCACAATGAGAGCAGAAACAAAGGTCGGTGACATAACATCCTCTCCCCTCTGTTTCCTGCCTCTGTGCACCAGGAGCCTCGACCACGACCAGATGAGCGTTTCCACAGAGTGCAGCTACCAGACCGAGTCCGACTGGACGTCCGTGATCAGCTTCGACATGAACGCGGCGCCGGGAAGCCCGATGTCACCCTCCAAACACTCCAAGGTGGGTCTAAGTTAATCATCAGAGATTAAAGATTCATATCTACGTGTGCATAACGTCAGAGCAGCTTATGTTCCACCCTGAGAGGAGAAGCAGATCAATATTAAACATTAAAAATATAAAACTGAATTTATCTCCACGTCTTTATTGAACTCTGTGAGTCAGTGCAGAAACTCTGAGCTGCTGACGATCACTCGGAATGATGACGAGGACTTTGGAATCGTTTTTCCTTTAAAACTTTCACTTCATTGATGATTCTGGGCGATATTGATCGATCAGCTGTCGGCTCAGATCAGGAGTTTTGTTCTTGTTGCTTCCTTTGGATCATCAGTTATTCCTCTCTGTGTAGTCCACATGTGGAACATCCTGGTGGTCTATGGAAAATCTGGGAGTCAGATCATTAGGAGCTCTGCCGTCTCTCACAGGAGAGTGATGTTTTACACTTTCACTCCAGATGTTGTCAAATCTGTTTTTTTTTCTTTCAATTTTTATTTTTAGCTGTTTTGAGATTTTCTGGTTTTTCTGTGGTGCCTGGTCCATGAGGTCCAGATGAAAGCAGAGAGGAGATTATGTGTCGTGGTTTCAGCTTCAGCTCTGATTACTTTATGTTCCAGTTATTCAGTTTTTGATTTCTTGAATTATTGAGGCCTGGTTCTTATTTTGTTTTGGGTTTTTTTGTTTTTATTGTTTGTCCATAACTGTGATTTAGGTGAAAATTAGTGGCTAAATCTGACATATTTACACGCTGAATTTAAGTGTTCATGTTAATGAATATTCATAGTCCCTTTAAAATAAACAGAAACATGAAGATGAGATCATTTTAAATGGTTCAGAGTTTATGTGACTCGATCAGCTGATTGATCACATTATTGTTTAATGTTTGCTGCCAGCTAACCGTGTCATCGTATTCAAACACGAGCAGATGTCTTTATAAATCATCACTGTTGGTTTAATAAACGGCGGCACTGACGGCTCTGTGAGGCGTTTCCTCCAAATCTAACTGTGCAGCACTTCTTTGTTAGACACTCTTTTATTTAAAAATCTGCAAGATGTCAGAAAGTTTGAGACTTTAGAAACATAAAAACGACAAGTTCAGACGCGCGAAGTGGAAGGAATGGATCAGAAGTCCAGATTAGCTGCATTAGCCGTGTTAGGCGGTCAGATTTCCTCTGATTTTATCTTCATTGAAGCAGCAAACGGCGCTCGGCTGGATTTGACTGACTAACGAGTTCAACCTGCTGACATTGTTCACCTGTTAAAAACACGACTCCAGTTTCCTGCAGAGCATTTGCTGAGTAAGCAGCTGTGACAGAGGGAAAAGGAAGTGAGGTCGTTATTCAGAGCATCAAGGCTGCACTGCGTGGAAACACTGTGCATCCAAACATCACGACAAAGATGGACGCTGTGGTCTCAGAGGACCAGGAGTCTCTCAACTTCTCAGAGATGTTGATTCGAACCGAAAGCTTGCTGCTCATCAGAGATACACAACCAAGATCAACAAAACTGGATCAGCAAAGCCTGAGAGTCTGAGATGATCACGATACCACAATGGTTATTAAGTTTCTCTGTTACGCCGGCTTTCAGATTCAGGATCTATGCACTCTTGTGGGTCACGTGACCTTTGTCCTGCACAAAATGCTGCTTCCTCCAATCAGAGACATTAGCAGATGGTGACGATGAGAAGATGATGATTAAAAGTCACAAAAACCTTTAAAGAACATAAAAAATCAAACAGTAAAATAAAACACTGAGAGATGAATGCTGCAGAAAATCATTAATCTGCTGATTTCGTGCACGCAGCGGTAAAATAAACATTTACATTCGAGCGGATGATTTTATGTCTGAGCACGCTCAGTGCTGCTGTTTATTTCTAAGGTGACAGGTGAAGCTTACAGCTGTGAGACTGGATCCATGTAAAGCAACAATCACTGCTAACATCTGCCTAACATCACACACACACACACACACACACACACACACACACACACACACACACACACACACACACTCGCCCAGCAGATAATCTGTATCAAACTTCAAACACGCTGTAAATAAAAGAATCTGACCATAACCTGCTCCCGGCTCAGTATCAGTTACCATGGTGATTAAGCCAGGTAGCAACTCTGAGTTTAACCTTGACGCGGCTCGCTAAACCATTAATCTGACCTGGTGTTACACCCTCTGATCTCTGAGCTCAGTAAACTGATGACTTCATGTTCTCAGCTGCTTTCAAGTCGTATAGAGTCAAACAGGAAGTGACAAAAACACAGTGGATATGTGTTCATTACTGTGGAAGTCGAGCAAAAATGCTAAAATCATTAAATAAATGCAGATATTATTCAGCTCTCAGATTGTGACTTAACAGGTGTTGTTGCATTTAATGACACATTCATTAATTCAATCAGTTATTAATTTGGGACTTTGTTCCTCCATAGATGATTTTCCTGATGTCAGTCGAGACTTTTGTCAAATATTTTATTAGCACAGATGTTTACAGACTTAAAGAATATGAAGAATGTTGTTTGTGGACATAGTTTTTAATAACAGTTACTGTAACAACGTGCTTCTCCTTTAAAATGACATGCACATAATCCTGTTGGATCCTATTGGCCCTCGGCTACTTCCCATAAACAGAAACCTGCCAAACCCGTCCTGCTGTGCTATTTGTGTCTGTGGGAGCACCAAAAACCTATGGGGGACATAAAATGCCAAAATTACTAACAATAAAACCCCTCAGTAAGTAAATGACGTTGGGTTAAATGCATGAGATTCATATAAAATTAATGTCTTCATTCATATACAGTATAATATAAATGTATAAGGCTTTTCAGATTTGGTGTGTGAAACGATGCTGAATGATTGCTGCAGTTCATTTCTAACTATAAGAAGCTTTAATTAGCTCGTGTTGGCGTCCTGTGAAGCTGAAGCTCGGGCGTCCTGCACTGTTTAATTTTGATCTGCGTTATCTTTCCCGCGTGTTTTTATTACAGTCTAACAGATAAGGACGTGGGGCATAATTCACACTGATATGGAGCTCAGTCCCCACCTACCTGACATTTGTCCCTGCTTTGGGTAAACAGAAGGGCAGCGGGTGGTGGAGGACTAATACATGGCGGGCAAAGGTGGAAGGAGAGTAATCCCTCTGGGTTTCGACACGCTCTGGATTCAGGCCCTTAAAGTAGGTAAAGTAGCCGCGTTTCCACTTTGTTTTCCGTGGTTCGTTTCTGTTTGGATATGAACTGGAAAAACTGAGCCTGAGCTGCTGTTTGCTCAGTGAAAATATGGAATTGCTGGAAAGCACAGTGAGGGTGTTGAAATGGGTTTGTCTCACAGAGAAATGCTCCTCTGTCACAGCCGTGTGGTTCCTCTACACGAGACCGAGACTTAAATGATTTGTTCGTGAGGCCGGCAGCAGATAACAGGCGTCCCATTCACACGCACGCTTTAGAATGAGGAAGGGTGTGCTGCTCTCCGCCAGCCTCGTCCACACCCTCTCATTTTGACTGGATTGAGAATTCCTAGCTGGCTTTCACAATAGTGTTTTTTTTTCACACACTGTCTGTGATGTAGGAGGCAAAGCCCACGTCTCAGAGCCATGACACGCTCAGGTAGAAGCACTCAGTGCTGCCCGAGGAGGAGGAGGAGGAAGCTTTAAGGGTTTGATTTCTTCTACAAGGTGTGATTAGTCGTCGGTTCTCGGCGCAGTTCTGTGTGATTTTGGGACTAACTTTGACACAGAACTTGGAAGGATTTCTGCAGTTTGGACTCCAGGAAGTCAGAATGGTGTGTAGCTGCTGTGGCTCCTGCTTCTTGTTCTAACATGTGCTCTTTGTTTTTTGTGACAGCCGCCAGCTTTGGTTTTGCAGTGCGTGCGTTATGAGCAGCCCGGGGTTCAAACTGCACTGTGGAAGTCTCTGCTGTTCTTTCACCTGCGCTGATATTCCATGTTTGTTTTCCGGGTTTGTTCTGAGCCGTTTGAATCTGTGAGCCGTGAGAATAAAAGTGTTTGTGTCTTAGTCATTCAGTTTACTGCTGCTGGGTGTCTGCGTTTAGTTTAGTTCAGCTTTTCACTCTTAACAGGCACCAAAAATGGTCAAAAATATTTTCATAATAAGAGAGAATAACAATATTAAGAGAGGATTCGCCTTAATGATGCTACTGCTTTTGTTTGACATTCCCATATTTCCGACTTACGGTATAAGTAAAGTAAAGAAGCTCAAAGTAGAACAAATATTCAAAATAAAGGAGCTCAGGTAAGAAATCTAAATAAAATGTAAAAATGCTTTTTTTAAACATGAGTATGAGTAAAAATCAAAGTGCGGTAACGATAAGCTGTTATAAGAGCTTGTGTTCACAGCGTGGCCGTGCTGACTGTACAGGTTACCTCACATTACACAGAGAGCTGTTCCTGTTCAGAGTCACTCAACCAGTCCATCCATGTGTTTGAGTAAATGAAGCCGATAAGATCAATCAATTCTGAAACGTTCAATAAGCCTCCAACATTTAAGCTTCATTTTGGGCAAACCTTCAAAGCTCATGTGGGATAACTGGCTGCTTAAAACCAGTTAGTTTCTGAAAGATCTGCTTTTACCTGCGTTTGTGTATCAGGATCAGATTCTGTCAGAATTATAAAACATGTTTCCTTTTCAGCTGAAATCGAAAGAGCTCTTATTGATTGATTTAAAGGAAGATAAATTCCAACCATTTGAGTTTCTGACTAAGTGAGAAATAATATTTATCTAGAAAATCTTTCAGGTATTCTCGTCTGTGACTCAAAGGTATGTCGATGAAGGCACTGCCAGTTTTCATTTCTACAGAAAAGCCGACTCGTCTCATCTCAGCTCGACTGAGAGATGAACCCGAGTCTGATTTCACTTATTAAAGCGTCAGGATGAAAGAATCAGCTGTTCGATTTTTATACACACACCGCACTGAAAAAATACAAAATACTATTAAAATTTAATGCATGTACAGAGACTCAAAAGCTCAGACTTTATTTTCGGTTTAGTGCTTCTGCAGAAATATCCAACAGTCTTTTTGTGTTATCCTGCTGCCACAGTTACTTTACATTTATTTCCATTGGCTGCTGTTTGTTTTTGATGATGTCACTCCGTCGCCGCCTCCTCTCTGGCTGCCATGTTGTAGTTCCTGCTGCTCAGCAGGTGACAGTGATTTGCATTCGTTGGAGCTTCTGACCAACACTCGCTCTTTCTTCTCTCCTCAATTCACCTGACGAGGATCGACAAACGTTTAAAGCTTCAGTTTTACTTGGAGCCAAATAACCTGCAGCCTGTTCTTTCTTTTTCTTTGCCTCTGATTATATAACAGGAGCTCTTTTTCAGGGGATTTCCTTGAACTTCAAAAATGATTCAAATGTATAAAAATGATGAAAAGGAAAAATGAGGTGATGGTGGTGGGATAACGTTAGGCCCAGACTTGTATGTGTTTGTGGAAAGTACAAAGAACAAGAACTCCAGGACAGGCAGAGCACAGGATGCAGCTCAACCTCAGAGGAAGTACACCAGGGTTTTTGTGCACATTTTCTTTAATGAAGTCTTACATCTCAGCGTTCATCTTTCCTGCCTGTCCTCTTTTCTTTTTAGAGTTCGGAGGAGAAGAAGTCAGTGTTCGGCCGTCTCACCAACTTCTTCAGCTCCAAGAGGAAGAAGAGCAGCAGCCGGAATCATTCGAGCACCTCCACCGACAGCTGCCCGGCGTCCCCCTTGTCTCCACATTCACCCCAATCTGAGCCAGAAATGGGTTAAACGCTTCACTTCTGTCGGACTTTGCCGGAGCTGAGCACAGCGACACCGTGAGCCAGAGCTCCAGCCGGAGCGCCTCCAGCAGGGCCTCACAGGTCACAGTAGAGGCAGACATGCCCTTGCAACAGTAACAGCACCGGAGAAGCAGCGTGAAGGAGCTGGATGCAATCATGACTTCCACATCCACAGACCCTGCATCTGCCACCGAGCCAGATCCAGATCCCGGTTTGAAGTCAGAACTGGGCTTCGCTGAATCCGTGGTGGAAGAAGTGAGCAAACGGCTGCAGGTGCATTTGGAACAGAGATCATCAGCCCGACCACACTGACGTCACTTCAGATCCCCCTTTCTAAGGCTGCGGAGTCCCAAAGTCTCCTAACCTAACCTCCATAGCTTAGCATCAAAGAAAGCATCGGTGAAGGTTGGAGAGAAGGGCCACAGCACGGCGCTGAGAGGAATAACTCTGGGCAAACAGCACTGACCCAGGACGAGCACTCGCATATCCACCAGCAGCCTCTCGGGGAAAGTGCAACCACAAGAGAGAAAAACCCCAAGGCGAGTCTCCTGTCCTGTTCCACAAAGCCATATGGGTGGAGACACACCTGGGAGAGGAGGAGGTGGAGTGGGAGAAAGAAAGGGATGTAATGAAAAAAGAGGAGGAGGGCTTTAGAGCAGACTCGCCTCCTCTTTTGGCCGTACCTGCCACAGTAATTCCAGAGGACGACTCAGAGGCTGAGAGAGCACCAGAGAGCCCTCCCACCCCCTCAGAGACTCCTCCGCTCAGTGGCAGCCTGCCACATTCACTCTCCTCCCTGTCACAGACTGTGGGGGAGGTTCACACCCCACGGAGCAGCCGGAGGGGCCGGACACAGACTCAACAAGGAGTTTCCTCAGGTTCAGGAGCGACATCGGCCGAGATCAATCCGGATCACACGCAGGACCGTGAGTCTGCCTTCGAAGAGCAAAGGTGTTGCCGAGGTGAACGCCAGCCCGAGCCGAGCGTGGACGAGGACGAAGGTTCAACTTCAAAGAGCTCAAACACAACAGAGGCGAAACCGTGAGTGTCTGTCTGTTTTCATTTTCCTCTGCTTTTACAGCCTCTTTGATCCAGAGGAACAGAGCTCAGCCTGCATGCAACCCGAGCTCCGAGTTCCCATGGTGCTTTGTGCC